>NW_027175466.1:0-198896 GCF_028021215.1 Eschrichtius robustus | reverse complement strand
TCTGGGCCTTCCTAGGGTTTCACAAACAGCTCCGAGTCTACAAGAATCTAGATATCCAAAGGGGAAAAGACTGCTTTTCGAAGCAGATCCACCTATCCTAGTTCACAGCAAACATGAGTGCCTGCGCTAGTGGAGCTGCTGAGGGAGAGCATGGCGAAACCCTGGGAACTTCCTTAAGTACCTTTACTGTGCAGGCCTCGAAGTGTGGCAAGATCCCTGACGGAAGGCTGAACTGAGCAAGGCCTGGTTGGCAGTGCCTCTTCCGGGGGCCTAGCAGTGTAAAGTGCGGAATTGTGCTTTTTGCTCAGTTTGGATCTCCCATCGACGTCCTGCTTAACCTAGCGAGCCGGCAGGTGTGAGCTCCCGGAAGGAACGCTGAGCAGAGTGTTTGTCTCACTGCAGGTAGGGCCCTTGTCCTCACTGAGTCCAAGTTGCCCTGGATATGAGACCAGCTCGGACTGTCTTCGTGAGCTGGGGCAAGCTGCGGCAACCTAGGTTTCCAAGAAGAGAGAGAGCAGTGTGCCGCCTGGGCTCTGCATGCCAAGAAGTGTTTTGAAGGGCCTACACGGCTGCTTGTTGCTCAGGAGGCACAGAGGAGACGTGGAGGGGCTCCGTTTTCTTTCAAGGGAAACGGTGCGTTGGCCAGAGTGCTTGGAGTCCTGAAAGCTATCCTCTCGTTCCACTGGAGCACAACAACGGTGGAAACCTCATGGAAAGTGAGGCACGCAGAGCTTGCCCGTGGAAACTTAGACACTACCCTGAGTCTCAGGGTGGCCTTGCGCTTTCCCAGGCTGAACGAGGTCTGCGGGATGATCTCTCCTCCAGCGTGGCAGGAACCCGGTTGCTCGGGGGAAAGTGCTCGTTTCCTACGCAAGCGTACCTGCGGAGGCTAGAAGCAGGGCAACTTCAGGGTTTGGCAGGCAGGCCCTGGGACACTAGAATCCAACCTTCCAAAGGGAAATGGCTGCTTTTGTCAGCAGAGCCACCTACATTTGTCAGCACGCAGCATAAGTTATTGCAGTATGGGAGCTGCGAAGGGAGAGAAATGGGACACACTGGGCACATGAGAAGCTCCCCTCGACACCTGCAAGCAGCCTGATTCTCTGGGGGAACATACTCGTTTCCTCCCCGGTTGTGCCTGCAGTGAGTAGAAGCTGGGCCTTCCTAGGTTTTCACAAACAGCTTCGAGGCTACAAAAATGCAGATATCCAAAGGGGAAAAGACTGCTTTTCGAAGCAGGGCCACCTATCCTAGTTCACAGCAAACATGAGTCCCTGCAGTAGTGGAACTGCCGAGGGAGAGCATGGCGAAATCCTAGGAACTTCGCTAAGTATCTTTGACTGTGCAAGCGTCGAAGTGTGGCAAGATTCCTGACGGAGGGCTTGCCTGAGCGAGGCCTAGTCGTCAGTGCCTCTTCCGGGCGCCTAGCAGTGTAAAGTGAGGAATTGTGCTCTTTGCTCAGCTTGGATCTCACATCGACGTTCTGCTTAACATAGCGAGACGGCACGTGTGAGCTCCCGGAAGGAACGCTGAGCAGAGTGTTTGTCTCAGTGCAGGTAGGGCCCTTGTCCTCACTGAGTCCAAGTTGCCCAGCACATGAAACCAGCTCGGACTGTCTCCGTGATCTGGGGCAAGCTGCGGCAACCTAGGGTACCAAGAAGAGAGAGAGCAGTGTGCCGTCTGGGCTCTGCATGCCAAGACGTGTGTTGAAGGCCTACACGGCTGCTTGTTGCTCAGCAGGCAGAGAGGAGACGTGGAGGGGCTCCGTTTCCTTTCAAGGGAAACGGTGCGGAGGCCAGAGTGCTTGGAGTCCTAAAAGCTATCCTCTCGTTCCACTGAAGCACAACAACGATGGAGAGCTCATGGAAAGCGAGGCACGCAGAGCTTACCCGGTGGAAACTTAGACACTACCCTGAGGCTCAGGGTGGCCTTGCGCTTTCCGAGGCGGATAAGGTCTGCCGGATGATCTCTCCTCCAGCGTGGCAGGGACCCGTTTGTCGGGGGAAAGTGCTCGTTTCCTACGCAAGCGTACCTGCGGAGGCTAGAAGCAGGGCAACTTCAGGGGTTTGGCAGGCAGGCCCTGGGACACTAGAATCCAACCTTCCAAAGGGAAAAGGCTGCTTTTGTCAGCAGAGCCACCTACCCTTGTCAGCACGCAGCATAAGTTATTGCAGTATGGGAGCTGCGAAGGGAGAGAAATGGGACACACTGGGCACCTGAGAAGCTCTCCTCGACACTTGCAAGCAGCCTGTTTCTCTGGGGGGAACATACTCGTTTCCTCCCCGGTTGTGCCTGCAGTGAGTAGAAGCTGGGCCTTCCTAGGGTTTCACAAACAGCTCCGAGTCTACAAGAATCTAGATATCCAAAGGGGAAAAGACTGCTTCTCGAAGCAGATCCACCTATCCTAGTTCACAGCAAACATGAGTGCCTGCGCTAGTGGAGCTGCTGAGGGAGAGCATGGCGAAAGCCTGGGAACTTCCTTAAGTACCTTTACTGTGCAGGCCTCGAAGTGTGGCAAGATCCCTGACGGAGGGCTGACCTGAGCAAGGCCTGGTTGGCAGTGCCTCTTCCGGGGGCCTAGCAGTGTAAAGTGAGGAATTGTGCTTTTTGCTCAGTTTGGATCTCCCATCGACGTCCTGCTTAACCTAGCGAGCCCGGCAGGTGTGAACTACCGGAAGGAACGCTGAGCAGAGTGTTTGTCTCACTGCAGGTAGGGCCCTTGTCCTCACTGAGTCCAAGTTGCCCAGCATATGAGACCAGCTCGGACTGTCTTCGTGAGCTGGGGCAAGCTGCGGCAACCTAGGTTTCCAAGAAGAGAGAGAGCAGTGTGCCGCCTGGGCTCTGCAAGCCAAGACGTGTTTTGAAGGGCCTACACGGCTGGTTGTGCTCAGGAGGCAGAGAGGAGACGTGGAGGGCCTCGTTTACTTTTAAGGGAAACGGTGCGGTGGCCAGAGTGCTTGGAGTCCTGAAAGCTATCCTCGCGTTCCACTGAAACACAACAACGGTGGAGAACTGATGAAAAGCGAGGCACGCAGAGCTTGCCCGGTGGAAACTCAGACACTACCCTGAGGCTCAGGGTGGCCTTGCGCTTTCCCAGGCTGAACGAGGTCTGCGGGATGATCTCTCCTCCAGCGTGGCAGGAACCCGGTTGCTCGGGGGAAAGTGCTCGTTTCCTACGCAAGCGTACCTGCGGAGGCTAGAAGCAGGGCAACTTCAGGGTTTGGCAGGCAGGCCCTGGGACACTAGAATCCAACCTTCCAAAGTGAATAGGCTGCTTTTGTCAGCAGAGCCACCTACCCTTGTCAGCAGCCAGCATAAGTACCTGCAGTATGGGAGCTACGGAGGGAGAGAAATGGGACACACTGGGTACCTGAGAAGCTCCCCTCGACACCTGCAAGCAGCCTGTTTCTCTGGGGGAACATACTCGTTTCCTCCCCGGTTGTGCCTGCAGTGAGTAGAAGCTGGGCCTTCCTAGGTTTTCACAAACAGCTTCGAGGCTACAAGAATGCAGATATCCAAAGGGGAAAAGACTGCTTTTCGAAGCAGGGCCACCTATCCTAGTTCACAGCAAACATGAGTCCCTGCAGTAGTGGAACTGCCGAGGGAGAGCATGGCGAAATCCTAGGAACTTCGCTAAGTATCTTTGTGCAGGCGTCGAAGTGTGGCAAGATTCCTGACAGAGGGCTTGCCTGAGCGCGGCGTAGTTGTCAGTGCCTCTTCCGGGCGCCTAGCAGTGTAAAGTGAGCAACTGTGCTCTTTGCTCAGCTTGGATCTCACATCGACGTTCTGCTTAACATAGCGAGACGGCAGGTGTGAGCTCCCGGAAGGAACGCTGAGCAGAGTGTTTGTCTCAGTGCAGGTAGGGCCCTTGTCCTCACTGAGTCCAAGTTGCCC
This sequence comes from Eschrichtius robustus, assembly GCF_028021215.1. Classification (NCBI taxonomy): domain Eukaryota; kingdom Metazoa; phylum Chordata; class Mammalia; order Artiodactyla; family Eschrichtiidae; genus Eschrichtius; species Eschrichtius robustus. The sequence continues at coordinate 195,002 of NW_027175466.1, read as the reverse complement.
AGCACATGAAACCAGCTCGGACTGTCTCCGTGATCTGGGGCAAGCTGCGGCAACCTAGGGTACCAAGAAGAGAGAGAGCAGTGTGCCGCCTGGGCTCTGCATGCCAAGACGTGTGTTGAAGGACTACACGGCTGCTTGTTGCTCAGCAGGCAGAGAGGAGAAGTGGAGGGGTTCCGTTTCCTTTCAAGGGAAACGGTGCGGAGGCCAGAGTGCTTGGAGTCCTAAAAGCTATCCTCTCGTTCCACTGAAGCACAACAACGATGGGGAGCTCATGGAAAGCGAGGCACGCAGAGCTTGCCCGGTGGAAACTTAGACACTACCCTGAGGCTCAAGGTGGCCTTGCACTTTCCGAGGCGGATCGAGGTCTGCCGGATTATCTCTCCTCCAGCGTGGCAGGAACCCGGTTTCTCGGGGGAAAGTGCTCGTTTCCTACGCAAGCGTACCTGCGGAGGCTAGAAGCAGGGCAAATTCAGGGTTTGGCAGGCAGGCCCTGGGACACTAGAATCCAACCTTCCAAAGGGAAAAGGCTGCTTTTGTCAGCAGAGCCACCTACCCTTGTCAGCAGCCAGCATAAGTTACTGCAGTATGGGAGCTGCGAAGGGAGAGAATTGGGACACACTGGGAACCTGAGAAGCTCTCCTCGACACTTGCAAGCAGCCTGTTTCTCTGGGGGAACATACCCGTCTCCTCCTCGGGTGTGCCTGCAGTGAGTAGAAGCTGGGCCTTCCTAGGGTTTCACAAACAGCTCCGAGTCTACAAGAATCTAGATATCCAAAGGGGAAAAGACTGCTTTTCGAAGCAGATCCACCTATCCTAGTTCACAGCAAACATGAGTGCCTGCGCTAGTGGAGCTGCTGAGGGAGAGCATGGCGAAACCCTGGGAACTTCCTTAAGTACCTTTACTGTGCAGGCCTCGAAGTGTGGCAAGATCCCTGACGGAAGGCTGAACTGAGCAAGGCCTGGTTGGCAGTGCCTCTTCCGGGGGCCTAGCAGTGTAAAGTGCGGAATTGTGCTTTTTGCTCAGTTTGGATCTCCCATCGACGTCCTGCTTAACCTAGCGAGCCGGCAGGTGTGAGCTCCCGGAAGGAACGCTGAGCAGAGTGTTTGTCTCACTGCAGGTAAGGCCCTTGTCCTCACTGAGTCCAAGTTGCCCTGGATATGAGACCAGCTCGGACTGTCTTCGTGAGCTGGGGCAAGCTGCGGCAACCTAGGTTTCCAAGAAGAGAGAGAGCAGTGTGCCGCCTGGGCTCTGCATGCCAAGAAGTGTTTTGAAGGGCCTACACGGCTGCTTGTTGCTCAGGAGGCACAGAGGAGACGTGGAGGGGCTCCGTTTTCTTTCAAGGGAAACGGTGCGTTGGCCAGAGTGCTTGGAGTCCTGAAAGCTATCCTCTCGTTCCACTGGAGCACAACAACGGTGGAAACCTCATGGAAAGTGAGGCACGCAGAGCTTGCCCGGTGGAAACTTAGACACTACCCTGAGGCTCAGGGTGGCCTTGCGCTTTCCCAGGCTGAACGAGGTCTGCGGGATGATCTCTCCTCCAGCGTGGCAGGAACCCGGTTGCTCGGGGGAAAGTGCTCGTTTCCTACGCAAGCGTACCTGCGGAGGCTAGCAGCAGGGCAACTTCAGGGTTTGGCAGGCAGGCCCTGGGACACTAGAATCCAACCTTCCAAAGGGAAATGGCTGCTTTTGTCAGCAGAGCCACCTACATTTGTCAGCACCCAGCATAAGTTATTGCAGTATGGGAGCTGCGAAGGGAGAGAAATGGGACACACTGGGCACCTGAGAAGCTCTCCTCGACACTTGCAAGCAGCCTGTTTCTCTGGGAGAACATACTCGTTTCCTCCCCGGTTGTGCCTGCAGTGAGTAGAAGCTGGGCCTTCCTAGGGTTTCACAAACAGCTCCGAGTCTACAAGAATCTAGATATCCAAAGGGGAAAAGACTGCTTTTCGAAGCAGATCCACCTATCCTAGTTCACAGCAAACATGAGTCCCTACGCTAGTGGAGCTGCTGAGGGAGAGCATGGCTAAACCCTGGGAACTTCCTTAAGTACCTTTACTGTGCAGGCCTCGAAGTGTGGCAAGATCCCTGACGGAGGGCTGACCTGAGCAAGGCCTGGTTGGCAGTGCCTCTTCAGGGGCCTAGCAGTGTAAAGTGAGGAATTGTGCTTTTTGCTCAGTTTGGATCTCCCATCGACGTCCTGCTTAACCTAGCGAGGCCGGCAGGTGTGAGCTCCCGGAAGGAACGCTGAGCAGAGTGTTTGTCTCACTGCAGGTAGGGCCCTTGTCCTCACTGAGTCCAAGTTGCCCAGCATATGAGACCAGCTCGGACTGTATTCTGAGCTGGGGCAAGCTGCGGCAACCTAGGTTTCCAAGAAGAGAGAGAGCAGTGTGTTGCCTGGGCTCTGCATGCCAAGACATGTTTTGAGGGCCTACACGGCTGCTTGTTGCTCAGGAGGCAGAGAGGAGACGTGGAGGCCTCGTTTTCTTTCAAGGGAAACGGTGCGGTGGCCAGAGTGCTTGGAGTCCTGAAAGCTATCCTCTCGTTCCACTGAAACACAACAACGGTGGAGACCTGATGAAAAGCGAGGCACGCAGAGCTTGCCCGGTGGAAACTTAGACACTACCCTGAGGCTCAGGGTGGCCTTGCGCTTTCCCAGGCTGAACGAGGTCTGCGGGATGATCTCTCCTCCAGCGTGGCAGGAACCCGGTTGCTCGGGGGAAATTGCTCGTTTCCTACGCAAGCATACCTGCGGAGGCTAGAAGCAGGGCAACTTCAGGGTTTGGCAGACAGGCCCTGGGACACTAGAATCCAACCTTCCAAAGGGAATAGGCTGCTTTTGTCAGCAGAGCCACCTACCCTTGTCAGCACCCAGCATAAGTACCTGCAGTATGGGAGCTACGGAGGGAGAGAAATGGGACACACTGGGTACCTGAGAAGCTCCCCTCGACACCTGCAAGCAGCCTGATTCTCTGGGGGAACATACTCGTTTCCTCCCCGGGCGTGCCTGCAGTGAGTAGAAGCTGGGCCTTCCTAGGGTTTCACAAACAGCTTCGAGGCTACAAGAATGCAGATATCCAAAGGGGAAAAGACTGCTTTTCGAAGCAGGGCCACCTATCCTAGTTCACAGCAAACATGAGTCCCTGCAGTAGTGGAACTGCCGAGGGAGAGCATGGCGAAATCCTAGGAACTTCGCTAAGTATCTTTGACTGTGCAAGCGTCGAAGTGTGGCAAGATTCCTCACGGAGGGCTTGCCTGAGCGAGGCCTAGTCGTCAGTGCCTCTTCCGGGCGCCTAGCAGTGTAAAGTGAGGAATTGTGCTCTTTGCTCAGCTTGGATCTCACATCGACGTTCTGCTTAACATAGCGAGACGGCACGTGTGAGCTCCCGGAAGGAACGCTGAGCAGAGTGTTTGTCTCAGTGCAGGTAGGGCCCTTGTCCTCACTGAGTCCAAGTTGCCCAGCACATGAGACCAGCTCGGACTGTCTCCGTGATCTGGGGCAAGCTGCGGCAACCTAGGTTTCCAAGAAGAGAGAGAGCATTGTGCCGCCTGAGCTCTGCATGCCAAGACGTGTGTTGAAGGCCTACACGGCTGCTTGTTGCTCAGCAGGCAGAGAGGAGAAGTGGAGGGGTTCCGTTCCTTTCAAGGGAAACGGTGCGCTGGCCAGAGTGCTTGGAGTCCTAAAAGCTATCCTCTCGTTCCACTGAAGCACAACAACGATGGAGAGCTCATGGAAAGCGAGGCACGCAGAGCTTGCCCGGTGGAAACTTAGACACTACCCTGAGGCTCAGGGTGGCCTTGCGCTTTCCGAGGCCGATCGAGGTCTGCCGGATTATCTCTCCTCCAGCGTGGCAGGGACCCGTTTCTCGGGGGAAAGTGCTCGTTTCCTACGCAAGCGTACCTGCGGAGGCTAGAAGCAGGACAACTTCAGGGTTTGGCAGGCAGGCCCTGGGACACTAGAATCCAACCTTCCAAAGGGAAAAGGCTGCTTTTGTCAGCAGAGCCACCTACCCTTGTCAGCAGCCAGCATAAGTTACTGCAGTATGGGAGCTGCGAAGGGAGAGAAATGGGACAAACTGGGAACCTGAGAAGCTCTCCTCGACACTTGCAAGCAGCCTGTTTCTCTGGGGGAACATACTCGTTTCCTCCACGGGTGTGCCTGCAGTGAGTAGAAGCTGGGCCTTCCTAGGGTTTCACAAAAAGCTCCGAGTCTACAAGAATCTAGATATCCAAAGGGAAAAGTCTGCTTTTCGAAGCAGATCCACCTATCCTAGTTCACAGCAAACATGAGTCCCTGCGCTAGTGGAGCTGCCGAGGGAGAGCATGGCGAAACCCTGGGAACTTCGCTAAGTACCTTTCACTGTGCAGGCGTCGAAGTGTGGCAAGATTCCTGCCGGAGGGCTGACCTGAGTAAGGCCTGGTTGGCAGTGCCTCTTCCGGGAGCCTAGCAGTGTAAAGTGAGCAATTGTGCTTTTTGCTCAGCATGGATCTCACATCGACGTTCTGCTTAACATAGCGAGACGGCAGGTGTGAGCTCCAGGAAGGAACGCTGAGCAGAGTGTTTGTCTCAGTGCAGGTAGGGCCCTTGTCCTCACTGAGTCCAAGTTGCCCAGCACATGAGACCAGCTCGGACTGTCTCCGTGATCTGGGGCAAGCTGCGGCAACCTAGGTTTCCAAGAATAGAGAGAGCAGTGTGCCGCCTGGGCTCTGCATGCCAAGACGTGTGTTGAAGGCCTACACGGCTGCCTGTTGCTCAGCAGGCAGAGAGGAGAAGTGGAGGGGCTCCGTTTCCTTTCAAGGGAAACGGTGCGGAGGCCAGAGTGCTTGGAGTCCTAAAAGCTATCCTCTCGTTCCACTGAAGCACAACAACGATGGAGACTTAATGGAAAGCGAGGCACGCAGAGCTTGCCCGGTGGAAAATTAGACACTACCCTGAGGCTCAGGGTGGCCTTGCGCTTTCCGAGGCGGATAAGGTCTGCCGGATGATCTCTCCTCCAGCGTGGGAGGGACCCGTTTGTCGGGGGAAAGTGCTCGTTTCCTACGCAAGCGTACCTGCGGAGGCTAGAAGCAGGGCAACTTCAGGGTTTGGCAGGCAGGCCCTGGGACACTAGAATCCAACCTTCCAAAGGGAAAAGGCTGCTTTTGTCAGCAGAGCCACCTACCCTTGTCAGCACGCAGCATAAGTTATTGCAGTATGGGAGCTGCGAAGGGAGAGAAATGGGACACACTGGGAACCTGAGAAGCTCTCCTCGACACTTGCAAGCAGCCTGTTTCTCTGGGGGAACATACTCGTTTCCTCCCCGGGTGTGCCTGCAGTGAGTAGAAGCTGGGCCTTCCTAGGGTTTCACAAACAGCTCCGAGTCTAGAAAAATCTAGATATCCAAAGGGGAAAAGACTGCTTCTCGAAGCAGATCCACCTATCCTAGTTCACAGCAAACATGAGTCCCTGCGCTAGTGGAGCTGCTGAGGGAGAGCATGGCGAAAGCCTGGGAACTTCCTTAAGTACCTTTACTGTGCAGGCCTCGAAGTGTGGCAAGATCCCTGACGGAGGGCTGACCTGAGCAAGGCCTGGTTGGCAGTGCCTCTTCCGGGGGCCTAGCAGTGTAAAGTGAGGAATTGTGCTTTTTGCTCAGTTTGGATCTCCCATCGACGTCCTGCTTAACCTAGCGAGCCCGGCAGGTGTGAACTCCCGGAAGGAACGCTGAGCAGAGTGTTTGTCTCACTGCAGGTAGGGCCCTTGTCCTCACTGAGTCCAAGTTGCCCAGCATATGAGACCAGCTCGGACTGTCTTCGTGAGCTGGGGCAAGCTGCGGCAACCTAGGTTTCCAAGAAGAGAGAGAGCAGTGTGCCGCCTGGGCTCTGCATGCCAAGACGTGTTTTGAAGGGCCTACACGGCTGGTTGTGCTCAGGAGGCAGAGAGGAGACGTGGAGGGCCTCGTTTACTTTTAAGGGAAACGGTGCGGTGGCCAGAGTGCTTGGAGTCCTGAAAGCTATCCTCGCGTTCCACTGAAACACAACAACGGTGGAGAACTGATGAAAAGCGAGGCACGCAGAGCTTGCCCGGTGGAAACTCAGACACTACCCTGAGGCTCAGGGTGGCCTTGCGCTTTCCCAGGCTGAACGAGGTCTGCGGGATGATCTCTCCTCCAGCGTGGCAGGAACCCGGTTGCTCGGGGGAAAATGCTCGTTTCCTACGCAAGCGTACTTGCGGAGGCTAGCAGCAGGGCAACTTCAGGGTTTGGCAGGCAGGCCCTGGGACACTAGAATCCAACCTTCCAAAGGGAAAAGGCTGCTTTTGTCAGCAGAGCCACCTACATTTGTCAGCACCCAGCATAAGTTATTGCAGTATGGGATCTGTGAAGGGAGAGAAATGGGACACACTGGGCACCTGAGAAGCTCTCCTCGACACTTGCAAGCAGCCTGTTTCTCTGGGGGAACATACTCGTTTCCTCCCCGGTTGTGCCTGCAGTGAGTAGAAGCTGTGCCTTCCTAGGGTTTCACAAACAGCTCCGAGTCTACAAGAATCTAGATATCCAAAGGGGAAAGGCTGCTTCTCGAAGCAGATCCACCTATCCTAGTTCACAGCAAACATGAGTCCCTGCGCTAGTGGAGCTGCTGAGGGAGAGCATGGAGAAACCCTGGGAACTTCCTTAAGTACCTTTACTGTGCAGGCCTCGAAATGTGGCAAGATCCTGACGGAGGGCTGACCTGAGCAAGGCCTGGTTGGCAGTGCCTCTTCCGGGGGCCTAGCAGTGTAAAGTGCGGAATTGTGCTTTTTGCTCAGTTTGGATCTCCCATCGACGTCCTGCTTAACCTAGCGAGCCGGCAGGTGTGAGCTCCCGGAAGGAACGCTGAGCAGAGTGTTTGTCTCACTGCAGGTAGGGCCCTTGTCCTCACTGAGTCCAAGTTGCCCTGGATATGAGACCAGCTCGGACTGTCTTCGTGAGCTGGGGCAAGCTGCGGCAACCTAGGTTTCCAAGAAGAGAGAGAGCAGTGTGCCGCCTGGGCTCTGCATGCCAAGACGTGTTTTGAAGGGCCTACACGGCTGCTTGTTGCTCAGGAGGCACAGAGGAGACGTGGAGGGGCTCCGTTTTCTTTCATGGGAAACGGTGCGTTGGCCAGAGTGCTTGGAGTCCTGAAAGCTATCCTCTCGTTCCACTGGAGCACAACAACGGTGGAAACCTCATGGAAAGTGAGGCACGCAGAGCTTGCCCGGTGGAAACTTAGACACTACCCTGAGGCTCAGGGTGGCCTTGCGCTTTCCCAGGCTGAACGAGGTCTGCGGGATGATCTCTCCTCCAGCGTGGCAGGAACCCGGTTGCTCGGGGGAAAGTGCTCGTTTCCTACGCAAGCGTACCTGCGGAGGCTAGCAGCAGGGCAACTTCAGGGTTTGGCAGGCAGGCCCTGGGACACTAGAATCCAACCTTCCAAAGGGAAATGGCTGCTTTTGTCAGCAGAGCCACCTACATTTGTCAGCACGCAGCATAAGTTATTGCAGTATGGGAGCTGCGAAGGGAGAGAAATGGGACACACTGGGCACCTGAGAAGCTCTCCTCGACACTTGCAAGCAGCCTGTTTCTCTGGGGGAACATACTCGTTTCCTCCCCGGTTGTGCCTGCAGTGAGTAGAAGCTGGGCCTTCCTAGGGTTTCACAAACAGCTCCGAGTCTACAAGAATCTAGATATCCAAAGGGGAAAAGACTGCTTTTCGAAGCAGATCCACCTATCCTAGTTCTCAGCAAACATGAGTCCCTACGCTAGTGGAGCTGCTGAGGGAGAGCATGGCTAAACCCTGGGAACTTCCTTAAGTACCTTTACTGTGCAGGCCTCGAAGTGTGGCAAGATCCCTGACGGAGGGCTGACCTGAGCAAGGCCTGGTTGGCAGTGCCTCTTCCGGGGGCCTAGCAGTGTAAAGTGAGGAATTGTGCTTTTTGCTCAGTTTGGATCTCCCATCGACGTCCTGCTTAACCTAGCGAGCCCGGCAGGTGTGAACTCCCGGAAGGAACGCTGAGCAGAGTGTTTGTCTCACTGCAGGTAGGGCCCTTGTCCTCACTGAGTCCAAGTTGCCCAGCATATGAGACCAGCTCGGACTGTCTTCGTGAGCTGGGGCAAGCTGCGGCAACCTAGGTTTCCAAGAAGAGAGAGAGCAGTGTGCCGCCTGGGCTCTGCATGCCAAGACGTGTTTTGAAGGGCCTACACGGCTGGTTGTGCTCAGGAGGCAGAGAGGAGACGTGGAGGGCCTCGTTTACTTTTAAGGGAAACGGTGCGGTGGCCAGAGTGCTTGGAGTCCTGAAAGCTATCCTCGCGTTCCACTGAAACACAACAACGGTGGAGAACTGATGAAAAGCGAGGCACGCAGAGCTTGCCCGGTGGAAACTCAGACACTACCCTGAGGCTCAGGGTGGCCTTGCGCTTTCCCAGGCTGAACAAGGTCTGCGGGATGATCTCTCCTCCAGCGTGGCAGGAACCCGGTTGCTCGGGGGAAAATGCTCGTTTCCTACGCAAGCGTACTTGCGGAGGCTAGCAGCAGGGCAACTTCAGGGTTTGGCAGGCAGGCCCTGGGACACTAGAATCCAACCTTCCAAAGGGAAAAGGCTGCTTTTGTCAGCAGAGCCACCTACATTTGTCAGCACCCAGCATAAGTTATTGCAGTATGGGATCTGTGAAGGGAGAGAAATGGGACACACTGGGCACCTGAGAAGCTCTCCTCGACACTTGCAAGCAGCCTGTTTCTCTGGGGGAACATACTCGTTTCCTCCCCGGTTGTGCCTGCAGTGAGTAGAAGCTGTGCCTTCCTAGGGTTTCACAAACAGCTCCGAGTCTACAAGAATCTAGATATCCAAAGGGGAAAGGCTGCTTCTCGAAGCAGATCCACCTATCCTAGTTCACAGCAAACATGAGTCCCTGCGCTAGTGGAGCTGCTGAGGGAGAGCATGGCTAAACCCTGGGAACTTCCTTAAGTACCTTTACTGTGCAGGCCTCGAAGTGTGGCAAGATCCCTGACGGAGGGCTGACCTGAGCGCGGCGTAGTTGTCAGTGCCTCTTCCGGGCGCCTAGCAGTGTAAAGTGAGCAACTGTGCTCTTTGCTCAGCTTGGATCTCACATCGACGTTCTGCTTAACATAGCGAGACGGCACGTGTGAGCTCCCGGAAGGAACGCTGAGCAGAGTGTTTGTCTCACTGCAGGTAGGGCCCTTGTCCTCACTGAGTCCAAGTTGTCCAGCACATGAAACCAGCTCGGACTGTCTCCGTGATCTGGGGCAAGCTGTGGCAACCTAGGGTACCAAGAAGAGAGAGAACAGTGTGCCGCCTGGGCTCTGCATGCCAAGACGTGTGTTGAAGGCCTACACGGCTGCTTGTTGCTCAGCAGGCAGAGAGGAGAAGTGGAGGGGTTCCGTTTCCTTTCAAGGGAAACGGTGCGGAGGCCAGAGTGCTTGGAGTCCTAAAAGCTATCCTCTCGTTCCACTGAAGCACAACAACGATGGAGAGCTCATGGAAAGCGAGGCACGCAGAGCTTGCCCGGTGGAAACTTAGACACTACCCTGAGGCTCAAGGTGGCCTTGCACTTTCCGAGGCGGATCGAGGTCTGCCGGATTATCTCTCCTCCAGCGTGGCAGGAACCCGGTTTCTCGGGGGAAAGTGCTCGTTTCCTACGCAAGCGTACCTGCGGAGGCTAGAAGCAGGGCAAATTCAGGGTTTGGCAGGCAGGCCCTGGGACACTAGAATCCAACCTTCCAAAGGGAAAAGGCTGCTTTTGTCAGCAGAGCCACCTACCCTTGTCAGCAGCCAGCATAAGTTACTGCAGTATGGGAGCTGCGAAGGGAGAGAAATGGGACACACTGGGAACCTGAGAAGCTCTCCTGGACACTTGCAAGCAGCCTGTTTCTCTGGGGGAACATACTCGTCTCCTCCTCGGGTGTGCCTGCAGTGAGTAGAAGCTGGGCCTTCCTAGGGTTTCACAAACAGCTCCGAGTCTACAAGAATCTAGATATCCAAAGGGGAAAAGACTGCTTTTCGAAGCAGATCCACCTATCCTAGTTCACAGCAAACATGAGTGCCTGCGCTAGTGGAGCTGCTGAGGGAGAGCATGGCGAAACCCTGGGAACTTCCTTAAGTACCTTTACTGTGCAGGCCTCGAAATGTGGCAAGATCCTGACGGAGGGCTGACCTGAGCAAGGCCTGGTTGGCAGTGCCTCTTCCGGGGGCCTAGCAGTGTAAAGTGAGGAATTGTGCTTTTTGCTCAGTTTGGATCTCCCATCGACGTCCTGCTTAACCTAGCGAGCCCGGCAGGTGTGAGCTCCCGGAAGGAACGCTGAGCAGAGTGTTTGTCTCACTGCAGGTAGGGCCCTTGTCCTCACTGAGTCCAAGTTGCCCAGCATATGAGACCAGCTCGGACTGTCTTCGTGAGCTGGGGCAAGCTGCGGCAACCTAGGTTTCCAAGAAGAGAGAGAGCAGTGTGCCGCCTGGGCTCTGCATGCCAAGACGTGTTTTGAAGGGCCTACACGGCTGGTTGTGCTCAGGAGGCAGAGAGGAGACGTGGAGGGCCTCGTTTACTTTTAAGGGAAACGGTGCGGTGGCCAGAGTGCTTGGAGTCCTGAAAGCTATCCTCTCGTTCCACTGGAGCACAACAACGGTGGAAACCTCATGGAAAGTGAGGCACGCAGAGCTTGCCCGGTGGAAACTTAGACACTACCCTGAGGCTCAGGGTGGCCTTGCGCTTTCCCAGGCTGAACGAGGTCTGCGGGATGATCTCTCCTCCAGCGTGGCAGGAACCCGGTTGCTCGGGGGAAAGTGCTCGTTTCCTACGCAAGCGTACCTGCGGAGGCTAGCAGCAGGGCAACTTCAGGGTTTGGCAGGCAGGCCCTGGGACACTAGAATCCAACCTTCCAAAGGGAAATGGCTGCTTTTGTCAGCAGAGCCACCTACATTTGTCAGCACGCAGCATAAGTTATTGCAGTATGGGAGCTGCGAAGGGAGAGAAATGGGACACACTGGGCACCTGAGAAGCTCTCCTCGACACTTGCAAGCAGCCTGTTTCTCTGGGAGAACATACTCGTTTCCTCCCCGGTTGTGCCTGCAGTGAGTAGAAGCTGGGCCTTCCTAGGGTTTCACAAACAGCTCCGAGTCTACAAGAATCTAGATATCCAAAGGGGAAAAGACTGCTTTTCGAAGCAGACCCACCTATCCTAGTTCACAGCAAACATGAGTCCCTACGCTAGTGGAGCTGCTGAGGGAGAGCATGGCTAAACCCTGGGAACTTCCTTAAGTACCTTTACTGTGCAGGCCTCGAAGTGTGGCAAGATCCCTGACGGAGGGCTGACCTGAGCAAGGCCTGGTTGGCAGTGCCTCTTCAGGGGCCTAACAGTGTAAAGTGAGGAATTGTGCTTTTTGCTCAGTTTGGATCTCCCATCGACGTCCTGCTTAACCTAGCGAGCCGGCAGGTGTGAGCTCCCGGAAGGAACGCTGAGCAGAGTGTTTGTCTCACTGCAGGTAGGGCCCTTGTCCTCACTGAGTCCAAGTTGCCCAGCATATGAGACCAGCTCGGACTGTATTCTGAGCTGGGGCAAGCTGCGGCAACCTAGGTTTCCAAGAAGAGAGAGAGCAGTGTGTTGCCTGGGCTCTGCATGCCAAGACATTTTTTGAGGGCCTATACGGCTGCTTGTTGCTCAGGAGGCAGAGAGGAGACGTGGAGGGCCTCGTTTTCTTTCAAGGGAAACGGTGCGGTGGCCAGAGTGCTTGGAGTCCTGAAAGCTATCCTCTCGTTCCACTGAAACACAACAACGGTGGAGACCTGATGAAAAGCGAGGCACGCAGAGCTTGCCCGGTGGAAACTTAGACACTACCCTGAGGCTCAGGGTGGCTTTGCGCTTTCCCAGGCTGAACGAGGTCTGCGGGATGATCTCTCCTCCAGCGTGGCAGGAACCCGGTTGCTCGGGGGAAAGTGCTCGTTTCCTACGCAAGCATACCTGCGGAGGCTAGAAGCAGGGCAACTTCAGGGTTTGGCAGGCAGGCCCTGGGACACTAGAATCCAACCTTCCAAAGGGAATAGGCTGCTTTTGTCAGCAGAGCCACCTACCCTTGTCAGCACCCAGCATAAGTACCTGCAGTATGGGAGCTACGGAGGGAGAGAAATGGGACACACTGGGTACCTGAGAAGCTCCCCTCGACACCTGCAAGCAGCCTGATTCTCTGGGGGAACATACTCGTTTCCTCCCCGGTTGTGCCTGCAGTGAGTAGAAGCTGGGCCTTCCTAGGTTTTCACAAACAGCTTCGAGGCTACAAGAATGCAGATATCCAAAGGGGAAAAGACTGCTTTTCGAAGAAGGGCCACCTATCCTAGTTCACAGCAAACATGAGTCCCTGCAGTAGTGGAACTGCCGAGGGAGAGCATGGCGAAATCCTAGGAACTTCGCTAAGTATCTTTGACTGTGCAAGCGTCGAAGTGTGGCAAGATTCCTGACGGAGGGCTTGCCTGAGCGAGGCCTAGTCGTCAGTGCCTCTTCCGGGCGCCTAGCAGTGTAAAGTGAGGAATTGTGCTCTTTGCTCAGCTTGGATCTCACATCGACGTTCTGCTTAACATAGCGAGACAGCACGTGTGAGCTCCCGGAAGGAACGCTGAGCAGAGTGTTTGTCTCAGTGCAGGTAGGGCCCTTGTCCTCACTGAGTCCAAGTTGCCCAGCACATGAGACCAGCTCGGACTGTCTCCGTGATCTGGGGCAAGCTGCGGCAACCTAGGTTTCCAAGAAGAGAGAGAGCATTGTGCCGCCTGAGCTCTGCATGCCAAGACGTGTGTTGAAGGCCTACACGGCTGCTTGTTGCTCAGCAGGCAGAGAGGAGAAGTGGAGGGGTTCCGTTTCCTTTCAAGGGAAACGGTGCGCTGGCCAGAGTGCTTGGAGTCCTAAAAGCTATCCTCTCGTTCCACTGAAGCACAACAACGATGGAGAGCTCATGGAAAGCCAGGCACGCAGAGCTTGCCCGGTGGAAACTTAGACACTACCCTGAGGCTCAGGGTGGCCTTGCGCTTTCCGAGGCCGATCGAGGTCTGCCGGATTATCTCTCCTCCAGCGTGGCAGGGACCCGTTTCTCGGGGGAAAGTGCTCGTTTCCTACGCAAGCGTACCTGCGGAGGCTAGAAGCAGGACAACTTCAGGGTTTGGCAGGCAGGCCCTGGGACACTAGAATCCAACCTTCCAAAGGGAAAAGGCTGCTTTTGTCAGCAGAGCCACCTACCCTTGTCAGCAGCCAGCATAAGTTACTCCAGTATGGGAGCTGAGAAGGGAGAGAAATGGGACACACTGGGCACCTGAGAAGCTCTCCTCGACACTTGCAAGCAGCCTGTTTCTCTGGGGGAATATACTCGTTTCCTCCACGGGTGTGCCTGCAGTGAGTAGAAGCTGGGCCTTCCTAGGGTTTCACAAAAAGCTCCGAGTCTACAAGAATCTAGATATCCAAAGGGAAAAGTCTGCTTTTCGAAGCAGATCCACCTATCCTAGTTCACAGCAAACATGAGTCCCTGCGCTAGTGGAGCTGCCGAGGGAGAGCATGGCGAAACCCTGAGAACTTCGCTAAGTACCTTTCACTGTGCAGGCGTCGAAGTGTGGCAAGATTCCTGCCGGAGGGCTGACCTGAGTAAGGCCTGGTTGGCAGTGCCTCTTCCGGGAGCCTAGCAGTGTAAAGTGAGCAATTGTGCTTTTTGCTCAGCATGGATCTCACATCGACGTTGTGCTTAACCTAGCGAGACGGCAGGTGTGAGCTCCCGGAAGGAACGCTGAGCAGAGTGTTTGTCTCAGTGCAGGTAGTGCCCTTGTCCTCACTGAGTCCAAGTTGCCCAGCACATGAGACCAGCTCGGACTATCTCCGTGATCTGGGGCAAGCTGCGGCAACCTAGGTTTCCAAGAATAGAGAGAGCAGTGTGCCGCCTGGGCTCTGCATGCCAAGACGTGTGTTGAAGGCCTACACGGCTGCCTGTTGCTCAGCAGGCAGAGAGGAGAAGTGGAGGGGGTCCGTTTCCTTTCAAGGGAAACGGTGCGGAGGCCAGAGTGCTTGGAGTCCTAAAAGCTATCCTCTCGTTCCACTGAAGCACAACAACGATGGAGAGCTCATGGAAAGCGAGGCACACAGAGCTTGCCCGGTGGAAACTTAGACACTACCCTGAGGCTCAGGGTGGCCTTGCGCTTTCCCAGGCTGAAAGGTGTCTGCGGGATTATCTCTCCTCCAGCGTGGCAGGAACCCTGTTTCTCGGGGGAAAGTGCTCGTTTCCTACGCAAGCGTACCTGCGGAGGCTAGCAGCAGGGCAACTTCAGGGTTTGGCAGGCAGGCCCTGGGACACTAGAATCCAACCTTCCAAAGGGAAATGGCTGCTTTTGTCAGCAGAGCCACCTACATTTGTCAGCACCCAGCATAAGTTATTGCAGTATGGGAGCTGCGAAGGGAGAGAAATGGGACACCCTGGGCACCTGAGAAGCTCTCCTCGACACTTGCAAGCAGCCTGTTTCTCTGGGAGAACATACTCGTTTCCTCCCCGGTTGTGCCTGCAGTGAGTAGAAGCTGGGCCTTCCTAGGGTTTCACAAACAGCTCCGAGTCTACAAGAATCTAGATATCCAAAGGGGAAAAGACTGCTTTACGAAGCAGATCCACCTATCCTAGTTAACAGCAAACATGAGTCCCTACGCTAGTGGAGCTGCTGAGGGAGAGCATGGCGAAAGCCTGGGAACTTCCTTAAGTACCTTTACTGTGCAGGCCTCGAAGTGTGGCAAGATCCCTGACGGAGGGCTGACCTGAGCAAGGCCTGGTTGGCAGTGCCTCTTCAGGGGCCTAGCAGTGTAAAGTGAGGAATTGTGCTTTTTGCTCAGTTTGGATCTCCCATCGACGTCCTGCTTCACCTAGCGAGCCGGCAGGTGTGAGCTCCCGGAAGGAACGCTGAGCAGAGTGTTTGTCTCACTGCAGGTAGGGCCCTTGTCCTCACTGAGTCCAAGTTGCCCAGCATATGAGACCAGCTCGGACTGTATTCTAAGCTGGGGCAAGCTGCGGCAACCTAGGTTTCCAAGAAGAGAGAGAGCAGTGTGTTGCCTGGGCTCTGCATGCCAAGACATGTTTTGAGGGCCTACACGGCTGCTTGTTGCTCAGGAGGCAGAGAGGAGACGTGGAGGGCCTCGTTTTCTTTCAAGGGAAACGGTGCGGTGGCCAGAGTGCTTGGAGTCCTGAAAGCTATCCTCTCGTTCCACTGAAACACAACAACGGTGGAGACCTGATGAAAAGCGAGGCACGCAGAGCTTGCCCGGTGGAAACTTAGACACTACCCTGAGGCTCAGGGTGGCTTTGCGCTTTCCCAGGCTGAACGAGGTCTGCGGGATGATCTCTCCTCCAGCGTGGCAGGAACCCGGTTGCTCGGGAGAAATTGCTCGTTTCCTACGCAAGCATACCTGCGGAGGCTAGAAGCAGGGCAACTTCAGGGTTTGGCAGGCAGGCCCTGGGACACTAGAATCCAACCTTCCAAAGGGAATAGGCTGCTTTTGTCAGCAGAGCCACCTACCCTTGTCAGCACCCAGCATAAGTACCTGCAGTATGGGAGCTACGGAGGGAGAGAAATGGGACACACTGGGTACCTGAGAAGCTCCCCTCGACACCTGCAAGCAGCCTGATTCTCTGGGGGAACATACTCGTTTCCTCCCCGGTTGTGCCTGCAGTGAGTAGAAGCTGGGCCTTCCTAGGTTTTCACAAACAGCTTCGAGGCTACAAGAATGCAGATATCCAAAGGGGAAAAGACTGCTTTTCGAAGCAGGGCCACCTATCCTAGTTCACAGCAAACATGAGTCCCTGCAGTAGTGGAACTGCCGAGGGAGAGCATGGCGAAATCCTAGGAACTTCGCTAAGTATCTTTGACTGTGCAAGCGTCGAAGTGTGGCCAGATTCCTGACGGAGGGCTTGCCTGAGCGAGGCCTAGTCGTCAGTGCCTCTTCCGGGCGCCTAGCAGTGTAAAGTGAGGAATTGTGCTCTTTGCTCAGCTTGGATCTCACATCGACGTTCTGCTTAACATAGCGAGACGGCAGGTGTGAGCTCCCGGAAGGAACGCTGAGCAGAGTGTTTGTCTCAGTGCAGGTAGGGCCCTTGTCCTCACTGAGTCCAAGTTGCCCAGCACATGAAACCAGCTCGGACTGTCTCCGTGATCTGGGGCAAGCTGCGGCAACCTAGGGTACCAAGAAGAGAGAGAGCAGTGTGCCGTCTGGGCTCTGCATGCCAAGACGTGTGTTGAAGGCCTACACGGCTGCTTGTTGCTCAGCAGGCAGAGAGGAGACGTGGAGGGGCTCCGTTTCCTTTCAAGGGAAACGGTGCGGAGGCCAGAGTGCTTGGAGTCCTAAAAGCTATCCTCTCGTTCCACTGAAGCACAACAACGATGGAGAGCTCATGGAAAGCGAGGCACGCAGAGCTTACCCGGTGGAAACTTAGACACTACCCTGAGGCTCAGGGTGGCCTTGCGCTTTCCGAGGCGGATAAGGTCTGCCGGATGATCTCTCCTCCAGCGTGGCAGGGACCCGTTTGTCGGGGGAAAGTGCTCGTTTCCTACGCAAGCGTACCTGCGGAGGCTAGAAGCAGGGCAACTTCAGGGTTTGGCAGGCAGGCCCTGGGACACTAGAATCCAACCTTCCAAAGGGAAAAGGCTGCTTTTGTCAGCAGAGCCACCTACCCTTGTCAGCACGCAGCATAAGTTATTGCAGTATGGGAGCTGCGAAGGGAGAGAAATGGGACACACTGGGCACCTGAGAAGCTCTCCTCGACACTTGCAAGCAGCCTGTTTCTCTGGGGGAACATACTCGTTTCCTCCCCGGTTGTGCCTGCAGTGAGTAGAAGCTGGGCCTTCCTAGGGTTTCACAAACAGCTCCGAGTCTACAAGAATCTAGATATCCAAAGGGGAAAAGACTGCTTCTCGAAGCAGATCCACCTATCCTAGTTCACAGCAAACATGAGTGCCTGCGCTAGTGGAGCTGCTGAGGGAGAGCATGGCGAAAGCCTGGGAACTTCCTTAAGTACCTTTACTGTGCAGGCCTCGAAGTGTGGCAAGATCCCTGACGGAGGGCTGACCTGAGCAAGGCCTGGTTGGCAGTGCCTCTTCCGGGGGCCTAGCAGTGTAAAGTGAGGAATTGTGCTTTTTGCTCAGTTTGGATCTCCCATCGACGTCCTGCTTAACCTAGCGAGCCCGGCAGGTGTGAACTACCGGAAGGAACGCTGAGCAGAGTGTTTGTCTCACTGCAGGTAGGGCCCTTGTCCTCACTGAGTCCAAGTTGCCCAGCATATGAGACCAGCTCGGACTGTCTTCGTGAGCTGGGGCAAGCTGCGGCAACCTAGGTTTCCAAGAAGAGAGAGAGCAGTGTGCCGCCTGGGCTCTGCAAGCCAAGACGTGTTTTGAAGGGCCTACACGGCTGGTTGTGCTCAGGAGGCAGAGAGGAGACGTGGAGGGCCTCGTTTACTTTTAAGGGAAACGGTGCGGTGGCCAGAGTGCTTGGAGTCCTGAAAGCTATCCTCGCGTTCCACTGAAACACAACAACGGTGGAGAACTGATGAAAAGCGAGGCACGCAGAGCTTGCCCGGTGGAAACTCAGACACTACCCTGAGGCTCAGGGTGGCCTTGCGCTTTCCCAGGCTGAACGAGGTCTGCGGGATGATCTCTCCTCCAGCGTGGCAGGAACCCGGTTGCTCGGGGGAAAGTGCTCGTTTCCTACGCAAGCGTACCTGCGGAGGCTAGAAGCAGGGCAACTTCAGGGTTTGGCAGGCAGGCCCTGGGACACTAGAATCCAACCTTCCAAAGTGAATAGGCTGCTTTTGTCAGCAGAGCCACCTACCCTTGTCAGCAGCCAGCATAAGTACCTGCAGTATGGGAGCTACGGAGGGAGAGAAATGGGACACACTGGGTACCTGAGAAGCTCCCCTCGACACCTGCAAGCAGCCTGTTTCTCTGGGGGAACATACTCGTTTCCTCCCCGGTTGTGCCTGCAGTGAGTAGAAGCTGGGCCTTCCTAGGTTTTCACAAACAGCTTCGAGGCTACAAGAATGCAGATATCCAAAGGGGAAAAGACTGCTTTTCGAAGCAGGGCCACCTATCCTAGTTCACAGCAAACATGAGTCCCTGCAGTAGTGGAACTGCCGAGGGAGAGCATGGCGAAATCCTAGGAACTTCGCTAAGTATCTTTGTGCAGGCGTCGAAGTGTGGCAAGATTCCTGACAGAGGGCTTGCCTGAGCGCGGCGTAGTTGTCAGTGCCTCTTCCGGGCGCCTAGCAGTGTAAAGTGAGCAACTGTGCTCTTTGCTCAGCTTGGATCTCACATCGACGTTCTGCTTAACATAGCGAGACGGCAGGTGTGAGCTCCCGGAAGGAACGCTGAGCAGAGTGTTTGTCTCAGTGCAGGTAGGGCCCTTGTCCTCACTGAGTCCAAGTTGCCCAGCACATGAAACCAGCTCGGACTGTCTCCGTGATCTGGGGCAAGCTGCGGCAACCTAGGGTACCAAGAAGAGAGAGAGCAGTGTGCCGCCTGGGCTCTGCATGCCAAGACGTGTGTTGAAGGACTACACGGCTGCTTGTTGCTCAGCAGGCAGAGAGGAGAAGTGGAGGGGTTCCGTTTCCTTTCAAGGGAAACGGTGCGGAGGCCAGAGTGCTTGGAGTCCTAAAAGCTATCCTCTCGTTCCACTGAAGCACAACAACGATGGGGAGCTCATGGAAAGCGAGGCACGCAGAGCTTGCCCGGTGGAAACTTAGACACTACCCTGAGGCTCAAGGTGGCCTTGCACTTTCCGAGGCGGATCGAGGTCTGCCGGATTATCTCTCCTCCAGCGTGGCAGGAACCCGGTTTCTCGGGGGAAAGTGCTCGTTTCCTACGCAAGCGTACCTGCGGAGGCTAGAAGCAGGGCAAATTCAGGGTTTGGCAGGCAGGCCCTGGGACACTAGAATCCAACCTTCCAAAGGGAAAAGGCTGCTTTTGTCAGCAGAGCCACCTACCCTTGTCAGCAGCCAGCATAAGTTACTGCAGTATGGGAGCTGCGAAGGGAGAGAATTGGGACACACTGGGAACCTGAGAAGCTCTCCTCGACACTTGCAAGCAGCCTGTTTCTCTGGGGGAACATACCCGTCTCCTCCTCGGGTGTGCCTGCAGTGAGTAGAAGCTGGGCCTTCCTAGGGTTTCACAAACAGCTCCGAGTCTACAAGAATCTAGATATCCAAAGGGGAAAAGACTGCTTTTCGAAGCAGATCCACCTATCCTAGTTCACAGCAAACATGAGTGCCTGCGCTAGTGGAGCTGCTGAGGGAGAGCATGGCGAAACCCTGGGAACTTCCTTAAGTACCTTTACTGTGCAGGCCTCGAAGTGTGGCAAGATCCCTGACGGAAGGCTGAACTGAGCAAGGCCTGGTTGGCAGTGCCTCTTCCGGGGGCCTAGCAGTGTAAAGTGCGGAATTGTGCTTTTTGCTCAGTTTGGATCTCCCATCGACGTCCTGCTTAACCTAGCGAGCCGGCAGGTGTGAGCTCCCGGAAGGAACGCTGAGCAGAGTGTTTGTCTCACTGCAGGTAGGGCCCTTGTCCTCACTGAGTCCAAGTTGCCCTGGATATGAGACCAGCTCGGACTGTCTTCGTGAGCTGGGGCAAGCTGCGGCAACCTAGGTTTCCAAGAAGAGAGAGAGCAGTGTGCCGCCTGGGCTCTGCATGCCAAGAAGTGTTTTGAAGGGCCTACACGGCTGCTTGTTGCTCAGGAGGCACAGAGGAGACGTGGAGGGGCTCCGTTTTCTTTCAAGGGAAACGGTGCGTTGGCCAGAGTGCTTGGAGTCCTGAAAGCTATCCTCTCGTTCCACTGGAGCACAACAACGGTGGAAACCTCATGGAAAGTGAGGCACGCAGAGCTTGCCCGGTGGAAACTTAGACA
Source organism: Eschrichtius robustus (assembly GCF_028021215.1). Lineage (NCBI taxonomy): Eukaryota > Metazoa > Chordata > Mammalia > Artiodactyla > Eschrichtiidae > Eschrichtius > Eschrichtius robustus. The sequence continues at coordinate 175,102 of NW_027175466.1, read as the reverse complement.
CTACCCTGAGTCTCAGGGTGGCCTTGCGCTTTCCCAGGCTGAACGAGGTCTGCGGGATGATCTCTCCTCCAGCGTGGCAGGAACCCGGTTGCTCGGGGGAAAGTGCTCGTTTCCTACGCAAGCGTACCTGCGGAGGCTAGAAGCAGGGCAACTTCAGGGTTTGGCAGGCAGGCCCTGGGACACTAGAATCCAACCTTCCAAAGGGAAATGGCTGCTTTTGTCAGCAGAGCCACCTACATTTGTCAGCACGCAGCATAAGTTATTGCAGTATGGGAGCTGCGAAGGGAGAGAAATGGGACACACTGGGCACATGAGAAGCTCCCCTCGACACCTGCAAGCAGCCTGATTCTCTGGGGGAACATACTCGTTTCCTCCCCGGTTGTGCCTGCAGTGAGTAGAAGCTGGGCCTTCCTAGGTTTTCACAAACAGCTTCGAGGCTACAAAAATGCAGATATCCAAAGGGGAAAAGACTGCTTTTCGAAGCAGGGCCACCTATCCTAGTTCACAGCAAACATGAGTCCCTGCAGTAGTGGAACTGCCGAGGGAGAGCATGGCGAAATCCTAGGAACTTCGCTAAGTATCTTTGACTGTGCAAGCGTCGAAGTGTGGCAAGATTCCTGACGGAGGGCTTGCCTGAGCGAGGCCTAGTCGTCAGTGCCTCTTCCGGGCGCCTAGCAGTGTAAAGTGAGGAATTGTGCTCTTTGCTCAGCTTGGATCTCACATCGACGTTCTGCTTAACATAGCGAGACGGCACGTGTGAGCTCCCGGAAGGAACGCTGAGCAGAGTGTTTGTCTCAGTGCAGGTAGGGCCCTTGTCCTCACTGAGTCCAAGTTGCCCAGCACATGAAACCAGCTCGGACTGTCTCCGTGATCTGGGGCAAGCTGCGGCAACCTAGGGTACCAAGAAGAGAGAGAGCAGTGTGCCGTCTGGGCTCTGCATGCCAAGACGTGTGTTGAAGGCCTACACGGCTGCTTGTTGCTCAGCAGGCAGAGAGGAGACGTGGAGGGGCTCCGTTTCCTTTCAAGGGAAACGGTGCGGAGGCCAGAGTGCTTGGAGTCCTAAAAGCTATCCTCTCGTTCCACTGAAGCACAACAACGATGGAGAGCTCATGGAAAGCGAGGCACGCAGAGCTTACCCGGTGGAAACTTAGACACTACCCTGAGGCTCAGGGTGGCCTTGCGCTTTCCGAGGCGGATAAGGTCTGCCGGATGATCTCTCCTCCAGCGTGGCAGGGACCCGTTTGTCGGGGGAAAGTGCTCGTTTCCTACGCAAGCGTACCTGCGGAGGCTAGAAGCAGGGCAACTTCAGGGTTTGGCAGGCAGGCCCTGGGACACTAGAATCCAACCTTCCAAAGGGAAAAGGCTGCTTTTGTCAGCAGAGCCACCTACCCTTGTCAGCACGCAGCATAAGTTATTGCAGTATGGGAGCTGCGAAGGGAGAGAAATGGGACACACTGGGCACCTGAGAAGCTCTCCTCGACACTTGCAAGCAGCCTGTTTCTCTGGGGGAACATACTCGTTTCCTCCCCGGTTGTGCCTGCAGTGAGTAGAAGCTGGGCCTTCCTAGGGTTTCACAAACAGCTCCGAGTCTACAAGAATCTAGATATCCAAAGGGGAAAAGACTGCTTCTCGAAGCAGATCCACCTATCCTAGTTCACAGCAAACATGAGTGCCTGCGCTAGTGGAGCTGCTGAGGGAGAGCATGGCGAAAGCCTGGGAACTTCCTTAAGTACCTTTACTGTGCAGGCCTCGAAGTGTGGCAAGATCCCTGACGGAGGGCTGACCTGAGCAAGGCCTGGTTGGCAGTGCCTCTTCCGGGGGCCTAGCAGTGTAAAGTGAGGAATTGTGCTTTTTGCTCAGTTTGGATCTCCCATCGACGTCCTGCTTAACCTAGCGAGCCCGGCAGGTGTGAACTACCGGAAGGAACGCTGAGCAGAGTGTTTGTCTCACTGCAGGTAGGGCCCTTGTCCTCACTGAGTCCAAGTTGCCCAGCATATGAGACCAGCTCGGACTGTCTTCGTGAGCTGGGGCAAGCTGCGGCAACCTAGGTTTCCAAGAAGAGAGAGAGCAGTGTGCCGCCTGGGCTCTGCAAGCCAAGACGTGTTTTGAAGGGCCTACACGGCTGGTTGTGCTCAGGAGGCAGAGAGGAGACGTGGAGGGCCTCGTTTACTTTTAAGGGAAACGGTGCGGTGGCCAGAGTGCTTGGAGTCCTGAAAGCTATCCTCGCGTTCCACTGAAACACAACAACGGTGGAGAACTGATGAAAAGCGAGGCACGCAGAGCTTGCCCGGTGGAAACTCAGACACTACCCTGAGGCTCAGGGTGGCCTTGCGCTTTCCCAGGCTGAACGAGGTCTGCGGGATGATCTCTCCTCCAGCGTGGCAGGAACCCGGTTGCTCGGGGGAAAGTGCTCGTTTCCTACGCAAGCGTACCTGCGGAGGCTAGAAGCAGGGCAACTTCAGGGTTTGGCAGGCAGGCCCTGGGACACTAGAATCCAACCTTCCAAAGTGAATAGGCTGCTTTTGTCAGCAGAGCCACCTACCCTTGTCAGCAGCCAGCATAAGTACCTGCAGTATGGGAGCTACGGAGGGAGAGAAATGGGACACACTGGGTACCTGAGAAGCTCCCCTCGACACCTGCAAGCAGCCTGTTTCTCTGGGGGAACATACTCGTTTCCTCCCCGGTTGTGCCTGCAGTGAGTAGAAGCTGGGCCTTCCTAGGTTTTCACAAACAGCTTCGAGGCTACAAGAATGCAGATATCCAAAGGGGAAAAGACTGCTTTTCGAAGCAGGGCCACCTATCCTAGTTCACAGCAAACATGAGTCCCTGCAGTAGTGGAACTGCCGAGGGAGAGCATGGCGAAATCCTAGGAACTTCGCTAAGTATCTTTGTGCAGGCGTCGAAGTGTGGCAAGATTCCTGACAGAGGGCTTGCCTGAGCGCGGCGTAGTTGTCAGTGCCTCTTCCGGGCGCCTAGCAGTGTAAAGTGAGCAACTGTGCTCTTTGCTCAGCTTGGATCTCACATCGACGTTCTGCTTAACATAGCGAGACGGCAGGTGTGAGCTCCCGGAAGGAACGCTGAGCAGAGTGTTTGTCTCAGTGCAGGTAGGGCCCTTGTCCTCACTGAGTCCAAGTTGCCCAGCACATGAAACCAGCTCGGACTGTCTCCGTGATCTGGGGCAAGCTGCGGCAACCTAGGGTACCAAGAAGAGAGAGAGCAGTGTGCCGCCTGGGCTCTGCATGCCAAGACGTGTGTTGAAGGACTACACGGCTGCTTGTTGCTCAGCAGGCAGAGAGGAGAAGTGGAGGGGTTCCGTTTCCTTTCAAGGGAAACGGTGCGGAGGCCAGAGTGCTTGGAGTCCTAAAAGCTATCCTCTCGTTCCACTGAAGCACAACAACGATGGGGAGCTCATGGAAAGCGAGGCACGCAGAGCTTGCCCGGTGGAAACTTAGACACTACCCTGAGGCTCAAGGTGGCCTTGCACTTTCCGAGGCGGATCGAGGTCTGCCGGATTATCTCTCCTCCAGCGTGGCAGGAACCCGGTTTCTCGGGGGAAAGTGCTCGTTTCCTACGCAAGCGTACCTGCGGAGGCTAGAAGCAGGGCAAATTCAGGGTTTGGCAGGCAGGCCCTGGGACACTAGAATCCAACCTTCCAAAGGGAAAAGGCTGCTTTTGTCAGCAGAGCCACCTACCCTTGTCAGCAGCCAGCATAAGTTACTGCAGTATGGGAGCTGCGAAGGGAGAGAATTGGGACACACTGGGAACCTGAGAAGCTCTCCTCGACACTTGCAAGCAGCCTGTTTCTCTGGGGGAACATACCCGTCTCCTCCTCGGGTGTGCCTGCAGTGAGTAGAAGCTGGGCCTTCCTAGGGTTTCACAAACAGCTCCGAGTCTACAAGAATCTAGATATCCAAAGGGGAAAAGACTGCTTTTCGAAGCAGATCCACCTATCCTAGTTCACAGCAAACATGAGTGCCTGCGCTAGTGGAGCTGCTGAGGGAGAGCATGGCGAAACCCTGGGAACTTCCTTAAGTACCTTTACTGTGCAGGCCTCGAAGTGTGGCAAGATCCCTGACGGAAGGCTGAACTGAGCAAGGCCTGGTTGGCAGTGCCTCTTCCGGGGGCCTAGCAGTGTAAAGTGCGGAATTGTGCTTTTTGCTCAGTTTGGATCTCCCATCGACGTCCTGCTTAACCTAGCGAGCCGGCAGGTGTGAGCTCCCGGAAGGAACGCTGAGCAGAGTGTTTGTCTCACTGCAGGTAAGGCCCTTGTCCTCACTGAGTCCAAGTTGCCCTGGATATGAGACCAGCTCGGACTGTCTTCGTGAGCTGGGGCAAGCTGCGGCAACCTAGGTTTCCAAGAAGAGAGAGAGCAGTGTGCCGCCTGGGCTCTGCATGCCAAGAAGTGTTTTGAAGGGCCTACACGGCTGCTTGTTGCTCAGGAGGCACAGAGGAGACGTGGAGGGGCTCCGTTTTCTTTCAAGGGAAACGGTGCGTTGGCCAGAGTGCTTGGAGTCCTGAAAGCTATCCTCTCGTTCCACTGGAGCACAACAACGGTGGAAACCTCATGGAAAGTGAGGCACGCAGAGCTTGCCCGGTGGAAACTTAGACACTACCCTGAGTCTCAGGGTGGCCTTGCGCTTTCCCAGGCTGAACGAGGTCTGCGGGATGATCTCTCCTCCAGCGTGGCAGGAACCCGGTTGCTCGGGGGAAAGTGCTCGTTTCCTACGCAAGCGTACCTGCGGAGGCTAGAAGCAGGGCAACTTCAGGGTTTGGCAGGCAGGCCCTGGGACACTAGAATCCAACCTTCCAAAGGGAAATGGCTGCTTTTGTCAGCAGAGCCACCTACATTTGTCAGCACGCAGCATAAGTTATTGCAGTATGGGAGCTGCGAAGGGAGAGAAATGGGACACACTGGGCACATGAGAAGCTCCCCTCGACACCTGCAAGCAGCCTGATTCTCTGGGGGAACATACTCGTTTCCTCCCCGGTTGTGCCTGCAGTGAGTAGAAGCTGGGCCTTCCTAGGTTTTCACAAACAGCTTCGAGGCTACAAGAATGCAGATATCCAAAGGGGAAAAGACTGCTTTTCGAAGCAGGGCCACCTATCCTAGTTCACAGCAAACATGAGTCCCTGCAGTAGTGGAACTGCCGAGGGAGAGCATGGCGAAATCCTAGGAACTTCGCTAAGTATCTTTGACTGTGCAAGCGTCGAAGTGTGGCAAGATTCCTGACGGAGGGCTTGCCTGAGCGAGGCCTAGTCGTCAGTGCCTCTTCCGGGCGCCTAGCAGTGTAAAGTGAGGAATTGTGCTCTTTGCTCAGCTTGGATCTCACATCGACGTTCTGCTTAACATAGCGAGACGGCACGTGTGAGCTCCCGGAAGGAACGCTGAGCAGAGTGTTTGTCTCAGTGCAGGTAGGGCCCTTGTCCTCACTGAGTCCAAGTTGCCCAGCACATGAAACCAGCTCGGACTGTCTCCGTGATCTGGGGCAAGCTGCGGCAACCTAGGGTACCAAGAAGAGAGAGAGCAGTGTGCCGTCTGGGCTCTGCATGCCAAGACGTGTGTTGAAGGCCTACACGGCTGCTTGTTGCTCAGCAGGCAGAGAGGAGACGTGGAGGGGCTCCGTTTCCTTTCAAGGGAAACGGTGCGGAGGCCAGAGTGCTTGGAGTCCTAAAAGCTATCCTCTCGTTCCACTGAAGCACAACAACGATGGAGACCTCATGGAAAGCGAGGCACGCAGAGCTTACCCGGTGGAAACTTAGACACTACCCTGAGGCTCAGGGTGGCCTTGCGCTTTCCGAGGCGGATAAGGTCTGCCGGATGATCTCTCCTCCAGCGTGGCAGGGACCCGTTTGTCGGGGGAAAGTGCTCGTTTCCTACGCAAGCGTACCTGCGGAGGCTAGAAGCAGGGCAACTTCAGGGTTTGGCAGGCAGGCCCTGGGACACTAGAATCCAACCTTCCAAAGGGAAAAGGCTGCTTTTGTCAGCAGAGCCACCTACCCTTGTCAGCACGCAGCATAAGTTATTGCAGTATGGGAGCTGCGAAGGGAGAGAAATGGGACACACTGGGCACCTGAGAAGCTCTCCTCGACACTTGCAAGCAGCCTGTTTCTCTGGGGGAACATACTCGTTTCCTCCCCGGTTGTGCCTGCAGTGAGTAGAAGCTGGGCCTTCCTAGGGTTTCACAAACAGCTCCGAGTCTACAAGAATCTAGATATCCAAAGGGGAAAAGACTGCTTCTCGAAGCAGATCCACCTATCCTAGTTCACAGCAAACATGAGTCCCTGCGCTAGTGGAGCTGCTGAGGGAGAGCATGGCGAAAGCCTGGGAACTTCCTTAAGTACCTTTACTGTGCAGGCCTCGAAGTGTGGCAAGATCCCTGACGGAGGGCTGACCTGAGCAAGGCCTGGTTGGCAGTGCCTCTTCCGGGGGCCTAGCAGTGTAAAGTGAGGAATTGTGCTTTTTGCTCAGTTTGGATCTCCCATCGACGTCCTGCTTAACCTAGCGAACCCGGCAGGTGTGAACTACCGGAAGGAACGCTGAGCAGAGTGTTTGTCTCACTGCAGGTAGGGCCCTTGTCCTCACTGAGTCCAAGTTGCCCAGCATATGAGACCAGCTCGGACTGTCTTCGTGAGCTGGGGCAAGCTGCGGCAACCTAGGTTTCCAAGAAGAGAGAGAGCAGTGTGCCGCCTGGGCTCTGCATGCCAAGACGTGTTTTGAAGGGCCTACACGGCTGGTTGTGCTCAGGAGGCAGAGAGGAGACGTGGAGGGCCTCGTTTACTTTTAAGGGAAACGGTGCGGTGGCCAGAGTGCTTGGAGTCCTGAAAGCTATCCTCGCGTTCCACTGAAACACAACAACGGTGGAGAACTGATGAAAAGCGAGGCACGCAGAGCTTGCCCGGTGGAAACTCAGACACTACCCTGAGGCTCAGGGTGGCCTTGCGCTTTCCCAGGCTGAACGAGGTCTGCGGGATGATCTCTCCTCCAGCGTGGCAGGAACCCGGTTGCTCGGGGGAAAGTGCTCGTTTCCTACGCAAGCGTACCTGCGGAGGCTAGAAGCAGGGCAACTTCAGGGTTTGGCAGGCAGGCCCTGGGACACTAGAATCCAACCTTCCAAAGTGAATAGGCTGCTTTTGTCAGCAGAGCCACCTACCCTTGTCAGCAGCCAGCATAAGTACCTGCAGTATGGGAGCTACGGAGGGAGAGAAATGGGACACACTGGGTACCTGAGAAGCTCCCCTCGACACCTGCAAGCAGCCTGTTTCTCTGGGGGAACATACTCGTTTCCTCCCCGGTTGTGCCTGCAGTGAGTAGAAGCTGGGCCTTCCTAGGTTTTCACAAACAGCTTCGAGGCTACAAGAATGCAGATATCCAAAGGGGAAAAGACTGCTTTTCGAAGCAGGGCCACCTATCCTAGTTCACAGCAAACATGAGTCCCTGCAGTAGTGGAACTGCCGAGGGAGAGCATGGCGAAATCCTAGGAACTTCGCTAAGTATCTTTGTGCAGGCGTCGAAGTGTGGCAAGATTCCTGACAGAGGGCTTGCCTGAGCGCGGCGTAGTTGTCAGTGCCTCTTCCGGGCGCCTAGCAGTGTAAAGTGAGCAACTGTGCTCTTTGCTCAGCTTGGATCTCACATCGACGTTCTGCTTAACATAGCGAGACGGCAGGTGTGAGCTCCCGGAAGGAACGCTGAGCAGAGTGTTTGTCTCAGTGCAGGTAGGGCCCTTGTCCTCACTGAGTCCAAGTTGCCCAGCACATGAAACCAGCTCGGACTGTCTCCGTGATCTGGGGCAAGCTGCGGCAACCTAGGGTACCAAGAAGAGAGAGAGCAGTGTGCCGCCTGGGCTCTGCATGCCAAGACGTGTGTTGAAGGCCTACACGGCTGCTTGTTGCTCAGCAGGCAGAGAGGAGAAGTGGAGGGGTTCCGTTTCCATTCAAGGGAAACGGTGCGGAGGCCAGAGTGCTTGGAGTCCTAAAAGCTATCCTCTCGTTCCACTGAAGCACAACAACGATGGAGAGCTCATGGAAAGCGAGGCACGCAGAGCTTGCCCGGTGGAAACTTAGACACTACCCTGAGGCTCAAGGTGGCCTTGCACTTTCCGAGGCGGATCGAGGTCTGCCGGATTATCTCTCCTCCAGCGTGGCAGGAACCCGGTTTCTCGGGGGAAAGTGCTCGTTTCCTACGCAAGCGTACCTGCGGAGGCTAGAAGCAGGGCAAATTCAGGGTTTGGCAGGCAGGCCCTGGGACACTAGAATCCAACCTTCCAAAGGGAAAAGGCTGCTTTTGTCAGCAGAGCCACCTACCCTTGTCAGCAGCCAGCATAAGTTACTGCAGTATGGGAGCTGCGAAGGGAGAGAATTGGGACACACTGGGAACCTGAGAAGCTCTCCTCGACACTTGCAAGCAGCCTGTTTCTCTGGGGGAACATACCCGTCTCCTCCTCGGGTGTGCCTGCAGTGAGTAGAAGCTGGGCCTTCCTAGGGTTTCACAAACAGCTCCGAGTCTACAAGAATCTAGATATCCAAAGGGGAAAAGACTGCTTTTCGAAGCAGATCCACCTATCCTAGTTCACAGCAAACATGAGTGCCTGCGCTAGTGGAGCTGCTGAGGGAGAGCATGGCGAAACCCTGGGAACTTCCTTAAGTACCTTTACTGTGCAGGCCTCGAAGTGTGGCAAGATCCCTGACGGAAGGCTGAACTGAGCAAGGCCTGGTTGGCAGTGCCTCTTCCGGGGGCCTAGCAGTGTAAAGTGCGGAATTGTGCTTTTTGCTCAGTTTGGATCTCCCATCGACGTCCTGCTTAACCTAGCGAGCCGGCAGGTGTGAGCTCCCGGAAGGAACGCTGAGCAGAGTGTTTGTCTCACTGCAGGTAGGGCCCTTGTCCTCACTGAGTCCAAGTTGCCCTGGATATGAGACCAGCTCGGACTGTCTTCGTGAGCTGGGGCAAGCTGCGGCAACCTAGGTTTCCAAGAAGAGAGAGAGCAGTGTGCCGCCTGGGCTCTGCATGCCAAGACGTGTTTTGAAGGGCCTACACGGCTGCTTGTTGCTCAGGAGGCACAGAGGAGACGTGGAGGGGCTCCGTTTTCTTTCAAGGGAAACGGTGCGTTGGCCAGAGTGCTTGGAGTCCTGAAAGCTATCCTCTCGTTCCACTGGAGCACAACAACGGTGGAAACCTCATGGAAAGTGAGGCACGCAGAGCTTGCCCGGCGGAAACTTAGACACTACCCTGAGTCTCAGGGTGGCCTTGCGCTTTCCCAGGCTGAACGAGGTCTGCGGGATGATCTCTCCTCCAGCGTGGCAGGAACCCGGTTGCTCGGGGGAAAGTGCTCGTTTCCTACGCAAGCGTACCTGCGGAGGCTAGCAGCAGGGCAACTTCAGGGTTTGGCAGGCAGGCCCTGGGACACTAGAATCCAACCTTCCAAAGGGAAATGGCTGCTTTTGTCAGCAGAGCCACCTACATTTGTCAGCACGCAGCATAAGTTATTGCAGTATGGGAGCTGCGAAGGGAGAGAAATGGGACACACTGGGCACATGAGAAGCTCCCCTCGACACCTGCAAGCAGCCTGATTCTCTGGGGGAACATACTCGTTTCCTCCCCGGTTGTGCCTGCAGTGAGTAGAAGCTGGGCCTTCCTAGGTTTTCACAAACAGCTTCGAGGCTACAAGAATGCAGATATCCAAAGGGGAAAAGACTGCTTTTCGAAGCAGGGCCACCTATCCTAGTTCACAGCAAACATGAGTCCCTGCAGTAGTGGAACTGCCGAGGGAGAGCATGGCGAAATCCTAGGAACTTCGCTAAGTATCTTTGACTGTGCAAGCGTCGAAGTGTGGCAAGATTCCTGACGGAGGGCTTGCCTGAGCGAGGCCTAGTCGTCAGTGCCTCTTCCGGGCGCCTAGCAGTGTAAAGTGAGGAATTGTGCTCTTTGCTCAGCTTGGATCTCACATCGACGTTCTGCTTAACATAGCGAGACGGCACGTGTGAGCTCCCGGAAGGAACGCTGAGCAGAGTGTTTGTCTCAGTGCAGGTAGGGCCCTTGTCCTCACTGAGTCCAAGTTGCCCAGCACATGAAACCAGCTCGGACTGTCTCCGTGATCTGGGGCAAGCTGCGGCAACCTAGGGTACCAAGAAGAGAGAGAGCAGTGTGCCGTCTGGGCTCTGCATGCCAAGACGTGTGTTGAAGGCCTACACGGCTGCTTGTTGCTCAGCAGGCAGAGAGGAGACGTGGAGGGGCTCCGTTTCCTTTCAAGGGAAACGGTGCGGAGGCCAGAGTGCTTGGAGTCCTAAAAGCTATCCTCTCGTTCCACTGAAGCACAACAACGATGGAGACCTCATGGAAAGCGAGGCACGCAGAGCTTACCCGGTGGAAACTTAGACACTACCCTGAGGCTCAGGGTGGCCTTGCGCTTTCCGAGGCGGATAAGGTCTGCCGGATGATCTCTCCTCCAGCGTGGCAGGGACCCGTTTGTCGGGGGAAAGTGCTCGTTTCCTACGCAAGCGTACCTGCGGAGGCTAGAAGCAGGGCAACTTCAGGGTTTGGCAGGCAGGCCCTGGGACACTAGAATCCAACCTTCCAAAGGGAAAAGGCTGCTTTTGTCAGCAGAGCCACCTACCCTTGTCAGCACGCAGCATAAGTTATTGCAGTATGGGAGCTGCGAAGGGAGAGAAATGGGACACACTGGGCACCTGAGAAGCTCTCCTCGACACTTGCAAGCAGCCTGTTTCTCTGGGGGAACATACTCGTTTCCTCCCCGGTTGTGCCTGCAGTGAGTAGAAGCTGGGCCTTCCTAGGGTTTCACAAACAGCTCCGAGTCTACAAGAATCTAGATATCCAAAGGGGAAAAGACTGCTTCTCGAAGCAGATCCACCTATCCTAGTTCACAGCAAACATGAGTCCCTGCGCTAGTGGAGCTGCTGAGGGAGAGCATGGCGAAAGCCTGGGAACTTCCTTAAGTACCTTTACTGTGCAGGCCTCGAAGTGTGGCAAGATCCCTGACGGAGGGCTGACCTGAGCAAGGCCTGGTTGGCAGTGCCTCTTCCGGGGGCCTAGCAGTGTAAAGTGAGGAATTGTGCTTTTTGCTCAGTTTGGATCTCCCATCGACGTCCTGCTTAACCTAGCGAACCCGGCAGGTGTGAACTACCGGAAGGAACGCTGAGCAGAGTGTTTGTCTCACTGCAGGTAGGGCCCTTGTCCTCACTGAGTCCAAGTTGCCCAGCATATGAGACCAGCTCGGACTGTCTTCGTGAGCTGGGGCAAGCTGCGGCAACCTAGGTTTCCAAGAAGAGAGAGAGCAGTGTGCCGCCTGGGCTCTGCATGCTAAGACGTGTTTTGAAGGGCCTACACGGCTGGTTGTGCTCAGGAGGCAGAGAGGAGACGTGGAGGGCCTCGTTTACTTTTAAGGGAAACGGTGCGGTGGCCAGAGTGCTTGGAGTCCTGAAAGCTATCCTCGCGTTCCACTGAAACACAACAACGGTGGAGAACTGATGAAAAGCGAGGCACGCAGAGCTTGCCCGGTGGAAACTCAGATACTACCCTGAGGCTCAGGGTGGCCTTGCGCTTTCCCAGGCTGAACGAGGTCTGCGGGATGATCTCTCCTCCAGCGTGGCAGGAACCCGGTTGCTCGGGGGAAAGTGCTCGTTTCCTACGCAAGCGTACCTGCGGAGGCTAGAAGCAGGGCAACTTCAGGGTTTGGCAGGCAGGCCCTGGGACACTAGAATCCAACCTTCCAAAGTGAATAGGCTGCTTTTGTCAGCAGAGCCACCTACCCTTGTCAGCAGCCAGCATAAGTACCTGCAGTATGGGAGCTACGGAGGGAGAGAAATGGGACACACTGGGTACCTGAGAAGCTCCCCTCGACACCTGCAAGCAGCCTGTTTCTCTGGGGGAACATACTCGTTTCCTCCCCGGTTGTGCCTGCAGTGAGTAGAAGCTGGGCCTTCCTAGGTTTTCACAAACAGCTTCGAGGCTACAAGAATGCAGATATCCAAAGGGGAAAAGACTGCTTTTCGAAGCAGGGCCACCTATCCTAGTTCACAGCAAACATGAGTCCCTGCAGTAGTGGAACTGCCGAGGGAGAGCATGGCGAAATCCTAGGAACTTCGCTAAGTATCTTTGTGCAGGCGTCGAAGTGTGGCAAGATTCCTGACAGAGGGCTTGCCTGAGCGCGGCGTAGTTGTCAGTGCCTCTTCCGGGCGCCTAGCAGTGTAAAGTGAGCAACTGTGCTCTTTGCTCAGCTTGGATCTCACATCGACGTTCTGCTTAACATAGCGAGACGGCAGGTGTGAGCTCCCGGAAGGAACGCTGAGCAGAGTGTTTGTCTCAGTGCAGGTAGGGCCCTTGTCCTCACTGAGTCCAAGTTGCCCAGCACATGAAACCAGCTCGGACTGTCTCCGTGATCTGGGGCAAGCTGCGGCAACCTAGGGTACCAAGAAGAGAGAGAGCAGTGTGCCGCCTGGGCTCTGCATGCCAAGACGTGTGTTGAAGGCCTACACGGCTGCTTGTTGCTCAGCAGGCAGAGAGGAGAAGTGGAGGGGTTCCGTTTCCTTTCAAGGGAAACGGTGCGGAGGCCAGAGTGCTTGGAGTCCTAAAAGCTATCCTCTCGTTCCACTGAAGCACAACAACGATGGAGAGCTCATGGAAAGCGAGGCACGCAGAGCTTGCCCGGTGGAAACTTAGACACTACCCTGAGGCTCAAGGTGGCCTTGCACTTTCCGAGGCGGATCGAGGTCTGCCGGATGATCTCTCCTCCAGCGTGGCAGGAACCCGGTTTGTCGGGGGAAAGTGCTCGTTTCCTACGCAAGCGTACCTGCGGAGGCTAGAAGCAGGGCAAATTCAGGGTTTGGCAGGCAGGCCCTGGGACACTAGAATCCAACCTTCCAAAAGGAAAAGGCTGCTTTTGTCAGCAGAGCCACCTACCCTTGTCAGCACGCAGCATAAGTTATTGCAGTATGGGAGCTGCGAAGGGAGAGAATTGGGACACACTGGGCACCTGAGAAGCTCTCCTCGACACTTGCAAGCAGCCTGTTTCTCTGGGGGAACATACTCGTTTCCTCCCCGGTTGTGCCTGCAGTGAGTAGAAGCTGGGCCTTCCTAGGGTTTCACAAACAGCTCCGAGTCTACAAGAATCTAGATATCCAAAGGGGAAAAGACTGCTTCTCGAAGCAGATCCACCTATCCTAGTTCACAGCAAACATGAGTCCCTGCGCTAGTGGAGATGCTGAGGGAGAGCATGGCGAAAGCCTGGGAACTTCCTTAAGTACCTTTACTGTGCAGGCCTCGAAGTGTGGCAAGATCCCTGACGGAGGGCTGACCTGAGCAAGGCCTGGTTGGCAGTGCCTCTTCCGGGGGCCTAGCAGTGTAAAGTGAGGAATTGTGCTTTTTGCTCAGTTTGGATCTCCCATCGACGTCCTGCTTAACCTAGCGAACCCGGCAGGTGTGAACTACCGGAAGGAACGCTGAGCAGAGTGTTTGTCTCACTGCAGGTAGGGCCCTTGTCCTCACTGAGTCCAAGTTGCCCAGCATATGAGACCAGCTCGGACTGTCTTCGTGAGCTGGGGCAAGCTGCGGCAACCTAGGTTTCCAAGAAGAGAGAGAGCAGTGTGCCGCCTGGGCTCTGCATGCCAAGACGTGTTTTGAAGGGCCTACACGGCTGGTTGTGCTCAGGAGGCAGAGAGGAGACGTGGAGGGCCTCGTTTACTTTTAAGGGAAACGGTGCGGTGGCCAGAGTGCTTGGAGTCCTGAAAGCTATCCTCGCGTTCCACTGAAACACAACAACGGTGGAGAACTGATGAAAAGCGAGGCACGCAGAGCTTGCCCGGTGGAAACTCAGACACTACCCTGAGGCTCAGGGTGGCCTTGCGCTTTCCCAGGCTGAACGAGGTCTGCGGGATGATCTCTCCTCCAGCGTGGCAGGAACCCGGTTGCTCGGGGGAAAGTGCTCGTTTCCTACGCAAGCGTACCTGCGGAGGCTAGAAGCAGGGCAACTTCAGGGTTTGGCAGGCAGGCCCTGGGACACTAGAATCCAACCTTCCAAAGTGAATAGGCTGCTTTTGTCAGCAGAGCCACCTACCCTTGTCAGCAGCCAGCATAAGTACCTGCAGTATGGGAGCTACGGAGGGAGAGAAATGGGACACACTGGGTACCTGAGAAGCTCCCCTCGACACCTGCAAGCAGCCTGTTTCTCTGGGGGAACATACTCGTTTCCTCCCCGGTTGTGCCTGCAGTGAGTAGAAGCTGGGCCTTCCTAGGTTTTCACAAACAGCTTCGAGGCTACAAGAATGCAGATATCCAAAGGGGAAAAGACTGCTTTTCGAAGCAGGGCCACCTATCCTAGTTCACAGCAAACATGAGTCCCTGCAGTAGTGGAACTGCCGAGGGAGAGCATGGCGAAATCCTAGGAACTTCGCTAAGTATCTTTGTGCAGGCGTCGAAGTGTGGCAAGATTCCTGACAGAGGGCTTGCCTGAGCGCGGCGTAGTTGTCAGTGCCTCTTCCGGGCGCCTAGCAGTGTAAAGTGAGCAACTGTGCTCTTTGCTCAGCTTGGATCTCACATCGACGTTCTGCTTAACATAGCGAGACGGCAGGTGTGAGCTCCCGGAAGGAACGCTGAGCAGAGTGTTTGTCTCAGTGCAGGTAGGGCCCTTGTCCTCACTGAGTCCAAGTTGCCCAGCACATGAAACCAGCTCGGACTGTCTCCGTGATCTGGGGCAAGCTGCGGCAACCTAGGGTACCAAGAAGAGAGAGAGCAGTGTGCCGCCTGGGCTCTGCATGCCAAGACGTGTGTTGAAGGCCTACACGGCTGCTTGTTGCTCAGCAGGCAGAGAGGAGAAGTGGAGGGGTTCCGTTTCCTTTCAAGGGAAACGGTGCGGAGGCCAGAGTGCTTGGAGTCCTAAAAGCTATCCTCTCGTTCCACTGAAGCACAACAACGATGGAGAGCTCATGGAAAGCGAGGCACGCAGAGCTTGCCCGGTGGAAACTTAGACACTACCCTGAGGCTCAAGGTGGCCTTGCACTTTCCGAGGCGGATCGAGGTCTGCCGGATTATCTGTCCTCCAGCGTGGCAGGAACCCGGTTTCTCGGGGGAAAGTGCTCGTTTCCTACGCAAGCGTACCTGCGGAGGCTAGAAGCAGGGCAAATTCAGGGTTTGGCAGGCAGGCCCTGGGACACTAGAATCCAACCTTCCAAAAGGAAAAGGCTGCTTTTGTCAGCAGAGCCACCTACCCTTGTCAGCAGCCAGCATAAGTTACTGCAGTATGGGAGCTGCGAAGGGAGAGAATTGGGACACACTGGGAACCTGAGAAGCTCTCCTCGACACTTGCAAGCAGCCTGTTTCTCTGGGGGAACATACCCGTCTCCTCCTCGGGTGTGCCTGCAGTGAGTAGAAGCTGGGCCTTCCTAGGGTTTCACAAACAGCTCCGAGTCTACAAGAATCTAGATATCCAAAGGGGAAAAGACTGCTTTTCGAAGCAGATCCACCTATCCTAGTTCACAGCAAACATGAGTGCCTGCGCTAGTGGAGCTGCTGAGGGAGAGCATGGCGAAACCCTGGGAACTTCCTTAAGTACCTTTACTGTGCAGGCCTCGAAGTGTGGCAAGATCCCTGACGGAAGGCTGAACTGAGCAAGGCCTGGTTGGCAGTGCCTCTTCCGGGGGCCTAGCAGTGTAAAGTGCGGAATTGTGCTTTTTGCTCAGTTTGGATCTCCCATCGACGTCCTGCTTAACCTAGCGAGCCGGCAGGTGTGAGCTCCCGGAAGGAACGCTGAGCAGAGTGTTTGTCTCACTGCAGGTAGGGCCCTTGTCCTCACTGAGTCCAAGTTGCCCTGGATATGAGACCAGCTCGGACTGTATTCTGAGCTGGGGCAAGCTGCGGCAACCTAGGTTTCCAAGAATAGAGAGAGCAGTGTGCCGCCTGGGCTCTGCATGCCAAGACGTGTGTTGAAGGCCTACACGGCTGCCTGTTGCTCAGCAGGCAGAGAGGAGAAGTGGAGGGGCTCCGTTTCCTTTCAAGGGAAACGGTGCGGAGGCCAGAGTGCTTGGAGTCCTAAAAGCTATCCTCTCGTTCCACTGAAGCACAACAACGATGGAGACTTAATGGAAAGCGAGGCACGCAGAGCTTGCCCGGTGGAAACTTAGACACTACCCTGAGGCTCAGGGTGGCCTTGCGCTTTCCCAGGCTGAAAGGTGTCTGCGGGATTATCTCTCCTCCAGCGTGGCAGGAACCCTGTTTCTCGGGGGAAAGTGCTCGTTTCCTACGCAAGCGTACCTGCGGAGGCTAGCAGCAGGGCAAATTCAGGGTTTGGCAGGCAGGCCCTGGGACACTAGAATCCAACCTTCCAAAGGGAAATGGCTGCTTTTGTCAGCAGAGCCACCTACATTTGTCAGCACCCAGCATAAGTTATTGCAGTATGGGAGCTGCGAAGGGAGAGAAATGGGACACACTGGGCACCTGAGAAGCTCTCCTCGACACTTGCAAGCAGCCTGTTTCTTTGGGAGAACATACTCGTTTCCTCCCCGGTTGTGCCTGCAGTGAGTAGAAGCTGGGCCTTCCTAGGGTTTCACAAACAGCTCCGAGTCTACAAGAATCTAGATATCCAAAGTGGAAAAGACTGCTTTTCGAAGCAGATCCACCTATCCTAGTTCACAGCAAACATGAGTCCCTACGCTAGTGGAGCTGCTGAGGGAGAGCATGGCTAAACCCTGGGAACTTCCTTAAGTACCTTTACTGTGCAGGCCTCGAAGTGTGGCAAGATCCCTGACGGAGGGCTGACCTGAGCAAGGCCTGGTTGGCAGTGCCTCTTCAGGGGCCTAGCAGTGTAAAGTGAGGAATTGTGCTTTTTGCTCAGTTTGGATCTCCCATCGACGTCCTGCTTCACCTAGCGAGCCGGCAGGTGTGAGCTCCCGGAAGGAACGCTGAGCAGAGTGTTTGTCTCACTGCAGGTAGGGCCCTTGTCCTCACTGAGTCCAAGTTGCCCAGCATATGAGACCAGCTCGGACTGTATTCTGAGCTGGGGCAAGCTGCGGCAACCTAGGTTTCCAAGAAGAGAGAGAGCAGTGTGTTGCCTGGGCTCTGCATGCCAAGACATTTTTTGAGGGCCTACACGGCTGCTTGTTGCTCAGGAGGCAGAGAGGAGACGTGGAGGGCCTCGTTTTCTTTCAAGGGAAACGGTGCGGTGGCCAGAGTGCTTGGAGTCCTGAAAGCTATCCTCTCGTTCCACTGAAACACAACAACGGTGGAGACCTGATGAAAAGCGAGGCACGCAGAGCTTGCCCGGTGGAAACTTAGACACTACCCTGAGGCTCAGGGTGGCTTTGCGCTTTCCCAGGCTGAACGAGGTCTGCGGGATGATCTCTCCTCCAGCGTGGCAGGAACCCGGTTGCTCGGGGGAAAGTGCTCGTTTCCTACGCAAGCATACCTGCGGAGGCTAGAAGCAGGGCAACTTCAGGGTTTGGCAGGCAGGCCCTGGGACACTAGAATCCAACCTTCCAAAGGGAATAGGCTGCTTTTGTCAGCAGAGCCACCTACCCTTGTCAGCAGCCAGCATAAGTACCTGCAGTATGGGAGCTACGGAGGGAGAGAAATGGGACACACTGGGTACCTGAGAAGCTCCCCTCGACACCTGCAAGCAGCCTGTTTCTCTGGGGGAACATACTCGTTTCCTCCCCGGTTGTGCCTGCAGTGAGTAGAAGCTGGGCCTTCCTAGGTTTTCACAAACAGCTTCGAGGCTACAAGAATGCAGATATCCAAAGGGGAAAAGACTGCTTTTCGAAGCAGGGCCACCTATCCTAGTTCACAGCAAACATGAGTCCCTGCAGTAGTGGAACTGCCGAGGGAGAGCATGGCGAAATCCTAGGAACTTCGCTAAGTATCTTTGTGCATGCGTCGAAGTGTGGCAAGATTCCTGACAGAGGGCTTGCCTGAGCGCGGCGTAGTTGTCAGTGCCTCTTCCGGGCGCCTAGCAGTGTAAAGTGAGCAACTGTGCTCTTTGCTCAGCTTGGATCTCACATCGACGTTCTGCTTAACATAGCGAGACGGCAGGTGTGAGCTCCCGGAAGGAACGCTGAGCAGAGTGTTTGTCTCAGTGCAGGTAGGGCCCTTGTCCTCACTGAGTCCAAGTTGCCCAGCACATGAAACCAGCTCGGACTGTCTCCGTGATCTGGGGCAAGCTGCGGCAACCTAGGGTACCAAGAAGAGAGAGAGCAGTGTGCCGCCTGGGCTCTGCATGCCAAGACGTGTGTTGAAGGCCTACACGGCTGCTTGTTGCTCAGCAGGCAGAGAGGAGAAGTGGAGGGGTTCCGTTTCCTTTCAAGGGAAACGGTGCGGAGGCCAGAGTGCTTGGAGTCCTAAAAGCTATCCTCTCGTTCCACTGAAGCACAACAACGATGGAGAGCTCATGGAAAGCGAGGCACGCAGAGCTTGCCCGGTGGAAACTTAGACACTACCCTGAGGCTCAAGGTGGCCTTGCACTTTCCGAGGCGGATCGAGGTCTGCCGGATTATCTCTCCTCCAGCGTGGCAGGAACCCGGTTTCTCGGGGGAAAGTGCTCGTTTCCTACGCAAGCGTACCTGCGGAGGCTAGAAGCAGGGCAAATTCAGGGTTTGGCAGGCAGGCCCTGGGACACTAGAATCCAACCTTCCAAAAGGAAAAGGCTGCTTTTGTCAGCAGAGCCACCTACCCTTGTCAGCAGCCAGCATAAGTTACTGCAGTATGGGAGCTGCGAAGGGAGAGAATTGGGACACACTGGGAACCTGAGAAGCTCTCCTCGACACTTGCAAGCAGCCTGTTTCTCTGGGGGAACATACCCGTCTCCTCCTCGGGTGTGCCTGCAGTGAGTAGAAGCTGGGCCTTCCTAGGGTTTCACAAACAGCTCCGAGTCTACAAGAATCTAGATATCCAAAGGGGAAAAGACTGCTTTTCGAAGCAGATCCACCTATCCTAGTTCACAGCAAACATGAGTGCCTGCGCTAGTGGAGCTGCTGAGGGAGAGCATGGCTAAACCCTGGGAACTTCCTTAAGTACCTTTACTGTGCAGGCCTCGAAGTGTGGCAAGATCCCTGACGGAAGGCTGAACTGAGCAAGGCCTGGTTGGCAGTGCCTCTTCCGGGGGCCTAGCAGTGTAAAGTGCGGAATTGTGCTTTTTGCTCAGTTTGGATCTCCCATCGACGTCCTGCTTAACCTAGCGAGCCGGCAGGTGTGAGCTCCCGGAAGGAACGCTGAGCAGAGTGTTTGTCTCACTGCAGGTAGGGCCCTTGTCCTCACTGAGTCCAAGTTGCCCTGGATATGAGACCAGCTCGGACTGTCTTCGTGAGCTGGGGCAAGCTGCGGCAACCTAGGTTTCCAAGAAGAGAGAGAGCAGTGTGCCGCCTGGGCTCTGCATGCCAAGACGTGTTTTGAAGGGCCTACACGGCTGCTTGTTGCTCAGGAGGCACAGAGGAGACGTGGAGGGGCTCCGTTTTCTTTCAAGGGAAACGGTGCGTTGGCCAGAGTGCTTGGAGTCCTGAAAGCTATCCTCTCGTTCCACTGGAGCACAACAACGGTGGAAACCTCATGGAAAGTGAGGCACGCAGAGCTTGCCCGGTGGAAACTTAGACACTACCCTGAGGCTCAGGGTGGCCTTGCGCTTTCCCAGGCTGAACGAGGTCTGCGGGATGATCTCTCCTCCAGCGTGGCAGGAACCCGGTTGCTCGGGGGAAAGTGCTCGTTTCCTACGCAAGCGTACCTGCGGAGGCTAGAAGCAGGGCAACTTCAGGGTTTGGCAGGCAGGCCCTGGGACACTAGAATCCAACCTTCCAAAGGGAATAGGCTGCTTTTGTCAGCAGAGCCACCTACCCTTGTCAGCAGCCAGCATAAGTACCTGCAGTATGGGAGCTACGAAGGGAGAGAAATGGGACACACTGGGTACCTGAGAAGCTCCCCTCGACACCTGCAAGCAGCCTGATTCTCTGGGGGAACATACTCGTTTCCTCCCCGGGCGTGCCTGCAGTGAGTAGAAGCTGGGCCTTCCTAGGTTTTCACAAACAGCTTCGAGGCTACAAGAATGCAGATATCCAAAGGGGAAAAGACTGCTTTTCGAAGCAGGGCCACCTATCCTAGTTCACAGGAAACATGAGTCCCTGCAGTAGTGGAACTGCCGAGGGAGAGCATGGCGAAATCCTAGGAACTTCGCTAAGTATCTTTGACTGTGCAAGCGTCGAAGTGTGGCAAGATTCCAGACGGAGGGCTTGCCTGAGCGAGGCCTAGTCGTCAGTGCCTCTTCTGGGCGCCTAGCAGTGTAAAGTGAGCAATTGTGCTCTTTGCTCAGCTTGGATCTCACATCGAGGTTCTGCTTAACATAGCGAGACGGCACGTGTGAGCTCCCGGAAGGAACGCTGAGCAGAGTGTTTGTCTCAGTGCAGGTAGGGCCCTTGTCCTCACTGAGTCCAAGTTGCCCAGCACATGAGACCAGCTCGGACTGTCTCCGTGATCTGGGGCAAGCTGCGGCAACCTAGGTTTCCAAGAAGAGAGAGAGCATTGTGCCGCCTGAGCTCTGCATGCCAAGACGTGTGTTGAAGGCCTACACGGCTGCTTGTTGCTCAGCAGGCACAGAGGAGAGTGGAGGGGTTCCGTTTCCTTTCAAGGGAAACGGTGCGGAGGCCAGAGTGCTTGGAGTCCTAAAAGCTATCCTCTCGTTCCACTGAAGCACAACAACGATGGAGAGCTCATGGAAAGCGAGGCACGCAGAGCTTGCCCGGTGGAAACTTAGACACTACCCTGAGGCTCAGGGTGGCCTTGCGCATTCCGAGGCCGATCGAGGTCTGCCGGATTATCTCTCCTCCAGCTTGGCAGGGACCCGTTTCTCGGGGGAAAGTGCTCGTTTCCTACGCAAGCGTACCTGCGGAGGCTAGAAGCAGGACAACTTCAGGGTTTGGCAGGCAGGCCCTGGGACACTAGAATCCAACCTTCCAAAGGGAAAAGGCTGCTTTTGTCAGCAGAGCCACCTACCCTTGTCAGCAGCCAGCATAAGTTACTCCAGTATGGGAGCTGAGAAGGGAGAGAAATGGGACACACTGGGCACCTGAGAAGCTCTCCTCGACACTTGCAAGCAGCCTGTTTCTCTGGGGGAACATACTCGTTTCCTCCACGGGTGTGCCTGCAGTGAGTAGAAGCTGGGCATTCCTAGGGTTTAACAAAAAGCTCCGAGTCTACAAGAATCTAGATATCCAAAGGGAAAAGTCTGCTTTTCGAAGCAGATCCACCTATCCTAGTTCACAGCAAACATGAGTCCCTGCGCTAGTGGAGCTGCCGAGGGAGAGCATGGCGAAACCCTGAGAACTTCGCTAAGTGCCTTTCACTGTGCAGGCGTCGAAGTGTGGCAAGATTCCTGCCGGAGGGCTGACCTGAGTAAGGCCTGGTTGGCAGTGCCTCTTCCGGGAGCCTAGCAGTGTAAAGTGAGCAATTGTGCTTTTTGCTCAGCATGGATCTCACATCGACGTTGTGCTTAACCTAGCGAGACGGCAGGTGTGAGCTCCCGGAAGGAACGCTGAGCAGAGTGTTTGTCTCAGTGCAGGTAGGGCCCTTGTCCTCACTGAGTCCAAGTTGCCCAGCACATGAGACCAGCTCGGACTGTCTCCGTGATCTGGGGCAAACTGCGGCAACCTAGGTTTCCAAGAATAGAGAGAGCAGTGTGCCGCCTGGGCTCTGCATGCCAAGACGTGTGTTGAAGGCCTACACGGCTGCCTGTTGCTCAGCAGGCAGAGAGGAGAAGTGGAGGGGCTCCGTTTCCTTTCAAGGGAAACGGTGCGGAGGCCAGAGTGCTTGGAGTCCTAAAAGCTATCCTCTCGTTCCACTGAAGCACAACAACGATGGAGAGCTCATGGAAAGCGAGGCACGCAGAGCTTGCCCGGTGGAAACTTAGACACTACCCTGAGGCTCAGGGTGGCCTTGCGCTTTCCCAGGCTGAAAGGTGTCTGCGGGATTATCTCTCCTCCAGCGTGGCAGGAACCCTGTTTCTCGGGGGAAAGTGCTCGTTTCCTACGCAAGCGTACCTGCGGAGGCTAGCAGCAGGGCAACTTCAGGGTTTGGCAGGCAGGCCCTGGGACACTAGAATCCAACCTTCCAAAGGGAAATGGCTGCTTTTGTCAGCAGAGCCACCTACATTTGTCAGCACCCAGCATAAGTTATTGCAGTATGGGAGCTGCGAAGGGAGAGAAATGGGACACACTGGGCACCTGAGAAGCTCTCCTCGACACTTGCAAGCAGCCTGTTTCTTTGGGAGAACATACTCGTTTCCTCCCCGGTTGTGCCTGCAGTGAGTAGAAGCTGGGCCTTCCTAGGGTTTCACAAACAGCTCCGAGTCTACAAGAATCTAGATATCCAAAGGGGAAAAGACTGCTTTTCGAAGCAGATCCACCTATCCTAGTTCACAGCAAACATGAGTCCCTACGCTAGTGGAGCTGCTGAGGGAGAGCATGGCTAAACCCTGGGAACTTCCTTAAGTACCTTTACTGTGCAGGCCTCGAAGTGTGGCAAGATCCCTGACGGAGGGCTGACCTGAGCAAGGCCTGGTTGGCAGTGCCTCTTCAGGGGCCTAGCAGTGTAAAGTGAGGAATTGTGCTTTTTGCTCAGTTTGGATCTCCCATCGACGTCCTGCTTCACCTAGCGAGCCGGCAGGTGTGAGCTCCCGGAAGGAACGCTGAGCAGAGTGTTTGTCTCACTGCAGGTAGGGCCCTTGTCCTCACTGAGTCCAAGTTGCCCAGCATATGAGACCAGCTCGGACTGTATTCTGAGCTGGGGCAAGCTGCGGCAACCTAGGTTTCCAAGAAGAGAGAGAGCAGTGTGTTGCCTGGGCTCTGCATGCCAAGACATTTTTTGAGGGCCTACACGGCTGCTTGTTGCTCAGGAGGCAGAGAGGAGACGTGGAGGGCCTCGTTTTCTTTCAAGGGAAACGGTGCGGTGGCCAGAGTGCTTGGAGTCCTGAAAGCTATCCTCTCGTTCCACTGAAACACAACAACGGTGGAGACCTGATGAAAAGCGAGGCACGCAGAGCTTGCCCGGTGGAAACTTAGACACTACCCTGAGGCTCAGGGTGGCTTTGCGCTTTCCCAGGCTGAACGAGGTCTGCGGGATGATCTCTCCTCCAGCGTGGCAGGAACCCGGTTGCTCGGGGGAAAGTGCTCGTTTCCTACGCAAGCATACCTGCGGAGGCTAGAAGCAGGGCAACTTCAGGGTTTGGCAGGCAGGCCCTGGGACACTAGAATCCAACCTTCCAAAGGGAATAGGCTGCTTTTGTCAGCAGAGCCACCTACCCTTGTCAGCACCCAGCATAAGTACCTGCAGTATGGGAGCTAAGGAGGGAGAGAAATGGGACACACTGGGTACCTGAGAAGCTCCCCTCGACACCTGCAAGCAGCCTGATTCTCTGGGGGAACATACTCGTTTCCTCCCCGGTTGTGCCTGCAGTGAGTAGAAGCTGGGCCTTCCTAGGTTTTCACAAACAGCTTCGAGGCTACAAGAATGCAGATATCCAAAGGGGAAAAGACTGCTTTTCGAAGCAGGGCCACCTATCCTAGTTCACAGCAAACATGAGTCCCTGCAGTAGTGGAACTGCCGAGGGAGAGCATGGCGAAATCCTAGGAACTTCGCTAAGTATCTTTGACTGTGCAAGCGTCGAAGTGTGGCAAGATTCCTGACGGAGGGCTTGCCTGAGCGAGGCCTAGTCGTCAGTGCCTCTTCCGGGCGCCTAGCAGTGTAAAGTGAGGAATTGTGCTCTTTGCTCAGCTTGGATCTCACATCGACGTTCTGCTTAACATAGCGAGACGGCACGTGTGAGCTCCCGGAAGGAACGCTGAGCAGAGTGTTTGTCTCAGTGCAGGTAGGGCCCTTGTCCTCACTGAGTCCAAGTTGCCCAGCACATGAAACCAGCTCGGACTGTCTCCGTGATCTGGGGCAAGCTGCGGCAACCTAGGGTACCAAGAAGAGAGAGAGCAGTGTGCCGCCTGGGCTCTGCATGCCAAGACGTGTGTTGAAGGCCTACACGGCTGCTTGTTGCTCAGCAGGCAGAGAGGAGACGTGGAGGGGCTCCGTTTCCTTTCAAGGGAAACGGTGCGGAGGCCAGAGTGCTTGGAGTCCTAAAAGCTATCCTCTCGTTCCACTGAAGCACAACAACGATGGAGACCTCATGGAAAGCGAGGCACGCAGAGCTTACCCGGTGGAAACTTAGACACTACCCTGAGGCTCAGGGTGGCCTTGCGCTTTCCGAGGCGGATAAGGTCTGCCGGATGATCTCTCCTCCAGCGTGGCAGGGACCCGTTTGTCGGGGGAAAGTGCTCGTTTCCTACGCAAGCGTACCTGCGGAGGCTAGAAGCAGGGCAACTTCAGGGTTTGGCAGGCAGGCCCTGGGACACTAGAATCCAACCTTCCAAAGGGAAAAGGCTGCTTTTGTCAGCAGAGCCACCTACCCTTGTCAGCACGCAGCATAAGTTATTGCAGTATGGGAGCTGCGAAGGGAGAGAAATGGGACACACTGGGCACCTGAGAAGCTCTCCTCGACACTTGCAAGCAGCCTGTTTCTCTGGGGGAACATACTCGTTTCCTCCCCGGTTGTGCCTGCAGTGAGTAGAAGCTGGGCCTTCCTAGGGTTTCACAAACAGCTCCGAGTCTACAAGAATCTAGATATCCAAAGGGGAAAAGACTGCTTCTCGAAGCAGATCCACCTATCCTAGTTCACAGCAAACATGAGTGCCTGCGCTAGTGGAGCTGCTGAGGGAGAGCATGGCGAAAGCCTGGGAACTTCCTTAAGTACCTTTACTGTGCAGGCCTCGAAGTGTGGCAAGATCCCTGACGGAGGGCTGACCTGAGCAAGGCCTGGTTGGCAGTGCCTCTTCCGTGGGCCTAGCAGTGTAAAGTGCGGAATTGTGCTTTTTGCTCAGTTTGGATCTCCCATCGACGTCCTGCTTAACCTAGCGAGCCGGCAGGTGTGAGCTCCCGGAAGGAACGCTGAGCAGAGTGTTTGTCTCACTGCAGGTAGGGCCCTTGTCCTCACTGAGTCCAAGTTGCCCTGGATATGAGACCAGCTCGGACTGTCTTCGTGAGCTGGGGCAAGCTGCGGCAACCTAGGTTTCCAAGAAGAGAGAGAGCATTGTGCCGCCTGAGCTCTGCATGCCAAGACATGTTTTGAGGGCCTACACGGCTGCTTGTTGCTCAGGAGGCAGAGAGGAGACGTGGAGGGCCTTGTTTTCTTTCAAGGGAAACGGTGCGGTGGCCAGAGTGCTTGGAGACCTGAAAACTATCCTCTCGTTCCACTGAAACACAACAACGGTGGAGACCTGATGAAAAGCGAGGCACGCAGAGCTTGCCCGGGGGAAACTTAGACACTACCCTGAGGCTCAGGGTGGCCTTGCGCTTTCCCAGGCTGAACGAGGTCTGCGGGATGATCTCTCCTCCAGCGTGGCAGGAACCCGGTTGCTCGGGGGAAAGTGCTCGTTTCCTACGCAAGCGTACCTGCGGAGGCTAGAAGCAGGGCAACTTCAGGGTTTGGCAGGCAGGCCCTGGGACACTAGAATCCAACCTTCCAAAGGGAATAGGCTGCTTTTATCAGCAGAGCCACCTACCCTTGTCAGCAGCCAGCATAAGTACCTGCCGTATGGGAGCTACGAAGGGAGAGAAATGGGACACACTGGGTACCTGCGAAGCTCCCCTCGACACCTGCAAGCAGCCTGTTACTCTGGGGGAACATACTCGTTTCCTCCCCGGTTGTGCCTGCAGTGAGTAGAAGCTGGGCCTTCCTAGGTTTTCACAAACAGCTTCGAGGCTACAAGAATGCAGATATCCAAAGGGGAAAAGACTGCTTTTCGAAGCAGGGCCACCTATCCTAGTTCACAGCAAACATGAGTCCCTGCAGTAGTGGAACTGCCGAGGGAGAGCATGGCGAAATCCTAGGAACTTCGCTAAGTATCTTTGACTGTGCAGGCGTCGAAGTGTGGCAAGATTCCTGACAGAGGGCTTGCCTGAGCGCGGCGTAGTTGTCAGTGCCTCTTCCGGGCGCCTAGCAGTGTAAAGTGAGCAACTGTGCTCTTTGCTCAGCTTGGATCTCACATCGACGTTCTGCTTAACATAGCGAGACGGCAGGTGTGAGCTCCCGGAAGGAACGCTGAGCAGAGTTTTTGTCTCAGTGCAGGTAGGGCCCTTGTCCTCACTGAGTCCAAGTTGCCCAGCACATGAAACCAGCTCGGACTGTCTCCGTGATCTGGGGCAAGCTGCGGCAACCTAGGGTACCAAGAAGAGAGAGAGCAGTGTGCCGCCTGGGCTCTGCATGCCAAGACGTGTGTTGAAGGCCTACACGGCTGCTTGTTGCTCAGCAGGCAGAGAGGAGAAGTGGAGGGGTTCCGTTTCCTTTCAAGGGAAACGGTGCGGAGGCCAGAGTGCTTGGAGTCCTAAAAGCTATCCTCTCGTTCCACTGAAGCACAACAACGATGGAGAGCTCATGGAAAGCGAGGCACGCAGAGCTTGCCCGGTGGAAACTTAGACACTACCCTGAGGCTCAAGGTGGCCTTGCACTTTCCGAGGCGGATCGAGGTCTGCCGGATTATCTCTCCTCCAGCGTGGCAGGAACCCGGTTTCTCGGGGGAAAGTGCTCGTTTCCTACGCAAGCGTAACTGCGGAGGCTAGAAGCAGGGCAAATTCAGGGTTTGGCAGGCAGGCCCTGGGACACTAGAATCCAACCTTCCAAAGGGAAAAGGCGGCTTTTGTCAGCAGAGCCACCTACCCTTGTCAGCAGCCAGCATAAGTTACTGCAGTATGGGAGCTGCGAAGGGAGAGAAATGGGACACACTGGGAACCTGAGAAGCTCTCCTGGACACTTGCAAGCAGCCTGTTTCTCTGGGGGAACATACTCGTCTCCTCCTCGGGTGTGCCTGCAGTGAGTAGAAGCTGGGCCTTCCTAGGGTTTCACAAACAGCTCCGAGTCTACAAGAATCTAGATATCCAAAGGGGAAAAGACTGCTTTTCGAAGCAGATCCACCTATCCTAGTTCACAGCAAACATGAGTGCCTGCGCTAGTGGAGCTGCTGAGGGAGAGCATGGCGAAACCCTGGGAACTTCCTTAAGTACCTTTACTGTGCAGGCCTCGAAGTGTGGCAAGATCCCTGACGGAAGGCTGAACTCAGCAAGGCCTGGTTGGCAGTGCCTCTTCCGGGGGCCTAGCAGTGTAAAGTGAGGAATTGTGCTTTTTGCTCAGTTTGGATCTCCCATCGACGTCCTGCTTAACCTAGCGAGCCCGGCAGGTGTGAACTCCCGGAAGGAACGCTGAGCAGAGTGTTTGTCTCACTGCAGGTAGGGCCCTTGTCCTCACTGAGTCCAAGTTGCCCAGCATATGAGACCAGCTCGGACTGTCTTCGTGAGCTGGGGCAAGCTGCGGCAACCTAGGTTTCCAAGAAGAGAGAGAGCAGTGTGCCGCCTGGGCTCTGCATGCCAAGACGTGTTTTGAAGGGCCTACACGGCTGGTTGTGCTCAGGAGGCAGAGAGGAGACGTGGAGGGCCTCGTTTACTTTTAAGGGAAACGGTGCGGTGGCCAGAGTGCTTGGAGTCCTGAAAGCTATCCTCGCGTTCCACTGAAACACAACAACGGTGGAGAACTGATGAAAAGCGAGGCACGCAGAGCTTGCCCGGTGGAAACTCAGACACTACCCTGAGGCTCAGGGTGGCCTTGCGCTTTCCCAGGCTGAACGAGGTCTGCGGGATGATCTCTCCCCCAGCGTGGCAGGAACCCGGTTGCTCGGGGGAAAATGCTCGTTTCCTACGCAAGCGTACTTGCGGAGGCTAGCAGCAGGGCAACTTCAGGGTTCGGCAGGCAGGCCCTGGGACACTAGAATCCAACCTTCCAAAGGGAAAAGGCTGCTTTTGTCAGCAGAGCCACCTACATTTGTCAGCACCCAGCATAAGTTATTGCAGTATGGGATCTGTGAAGGGAGAGAAATGGGACACACTGGGCACCTGAGAAGCTCTCCTCGACACTTGCAAGCAGCCTGTTTCTCTGGGAGAACATACTCGTTTCCTCCCCGGGTGTGCCTGCAGTGAGTAGAAGCTGTGCCTTCCTAGGGTTTCACAAACAGCTCCGAGTCTACAAGAATCTAGATATCCAAAGGGGAAAAGACTGCTTCTCGAAGCAGATCCACCTATCCTAGTTCACAGCAAACATGAGTCCCTGCGCTAGTGGAGCTGCTGAGGGAGAGCATGGCGAAACCCTGGGAACTTCCTTAAGTACCTTTACTGTGCAGGCCTCGAAATGTGGCAAGATCCTGACGGAGGGCTGACCTGAGCAAGGCCTGGTTGGCAGTGCCTCTTCCGGGGGCCTAGCAGTGTAAAGTGCGGAATTGTGCTTTTTGCTCAGTTTGGATCTCCCATCGACGTCCTGCTTAACCTAGCGAGCCGGCAGGTGTGAGCTCCCGGAAGGAACGCTGAGCAGAGTGTTTGTCTCACTGCAGGTAGGGCCCTTGTCCTCACTGAGTCCAAGTTGCCCTGGATATGAGACCAGCTCGGACTGTCTTCGTGAGCTGGGGCAAGCTGCGGCAACCTAGGTTTCCAAGAAGAGAGAGAGCAGTGTGCCGCCTGGGCTCTGCATGCCAAGACGTGTTTTGAAGGGCCTACACGGCTGCTTGTTGCTCAGGAGGCACTGAGGAGACGTGGAGGGGCTCCGTTTTCTTTCAAGGGAAACGGTGCGTTGGCCAGAGTGCTTGGAGTCCTGAAAGCTATCCTCTCGTTCCACTGGAGCACAACAACGGTGGAAACCTCATGGAAAGTGAGGCACGCAGAGCTTGCCCGGTGGAAACTTAGACACTACCCTGAGGCTCAGGGTGGCCTTGCGCTTTCCCAGGCTGAACGAGGTCTGCGGGATGATCTCTCCTCCAGCGTGGCAGGAACCCGGTTGCTCGGGGGAAAGTGCTCGTTTCCTACGCAAGCGTACCTGCGGAGGCTAGCAGCAGGGCAACTTCAGGGTTTGGCAGGCAGGCCCTGGGACACTAGAATCCAACCTTCCAAAGGGAAATGGCTGCTTTTGTCAGCAGAGCCACCTACATTTGTCAGCACGCAGCATAAGTTATTGCAGTATGGGAGCTGCGAAGGGAGAGAAATGGGACACACTGGGCACCTGAGAAGCTCTCCTCGACACTTGCAAGCAGCCTGTTTCTCTGGGAGAACATACTCGTTTCCTCCCCGGTTGTGCCTGCAGTGAGTAGAAGCTGGGCCTTCCTAGGGTTTCACAAACAGCTCCGAGTCTACAAGAATCTAGATATCCAAAGGGGAAAAGACTGCTTTTCGAAGCAGATCCACCTATCCTAGTTCACAGCAAACATGAGTCCCTACGCTAGTGGAGCTGCTGAGGGAGAGCATGGCTAAACCCTGGGAACTTCCTTAAGTACCTTTACTGTGCAGGCCTCGAAGTGTGGCAAGATCCCTGACGGAGGGCTGACCTGAGCAAGGCCTGGTTGGCAGTGCCTCTTCAGGGGCCTAGCAGTGTAAAGTGAGGAACTGTGCTTTTTGCTCAGTTTGGATCTCCCATCGACGTCCTGCTTCACCTAGCGAGCCGGCAGGTGTGAGCTCCCGGAAGGAACGCTGAGCAGAGTGTTTGTCTCACTGCAGGTAGGGCCCTTGTCCTCACTGAGTCCAAGTTGCCCAGCATATGAGACCAGCTCGGACTGTATTCTGAGCTGGGGCAAGCTGCGGCAACCTAGGTTTCCAAGAAGAGAGAGAGCAGTGTGTTGCCTGGGCTCTGCATGCCAAGACATTTTTTGAGGGCCTACACGGCTGCTTGTTGCTCAGGAGGCAGAGAGGAGACGTGGAGGGCCTCGTTTTCTTTCAAGGGAAACGGTGCGGTGGCCAGAGTGCTTGGAGTCCTGAAAGCTACCCTCTCGTTCCACTGAAACACAACAACGGTGGAGACCTGATGAAAAGCGAGGCATGCAGAGCTTGCCCGGTGGAAACTTAGACACTACCCTGAGGCTCAGGGTGGCTTTGCGCTTTCCCAGGCTGAACGAGGTCTGCGGGATGATCTCTCCTCCAGCGTGGCAGGAACCCGGTTGCTCGGGGGAAAGTGCTCGTTTCCTACGCAAGCATACCTGCGGAGGCTAGAAGCAGGGCAACTTCAGGGTTTGGCAGGCAGGCCCTGGGACACTAGAATCCAACCTTCCAAAGGGAATAGGCTGCTTTTGTCAGCAGAGCCACCTACCCTTGTCAGCACCCAGCATAAGTACCTGCAGTATGGGAGCTACGGAGGGAGAGAAATGGGACACACTGGGTACCTGAGAAGCTCCCCTCGACACCTGCAAGCAGCCTGATTCTCTGGGGGAACATACTCGTTTCCTCCCCGGTTGTGCCTGCAGTGATTAGAAGCTGGGCCTTCCTAGGTTTTCACAAACAGCTTCGAGGCTACAAGAATGCAGATATCCAAAGGGGAAAAGACTGCTTTTCGAAGCAGGGCCACCTATCCTAGTTCACAGCAAACATGAGTCCCTGCAGTAGTGGAACTGCCGAGGGAGAGCATGGCGAAATCCTAGGAACTTCGCTAAGTATCTTTGACTGTGCAAGCGTCGAAGTGTGGCAAGATTCCTGACGGAGGGCTTGCCTGAGCGAGGCCTAGTCGTCAGTGCCTCTTCCGGGCGCCTAGCAGTGTAAAGTGAGCAATTGTGCTCTTTGCTCAGCTTGGATCTCACATCGACGTTCTGCTTAACATAGCGAGACGGCACGTGTGAGCTCCCGGAAGGAACGCTGAGCAGAGTGTTTGTCTCAGTGCAGGTAGGGCCCTTGTCCTCACTGAGTCCAAGTTGCCCAGCACATGAGACCAGCTCGGACTGTCTCCGTGATCTGGGGCAAGCTGCGGCAACCTAGGTTTCCAAGAAGAGAGAGAGCATTGTGCCGCCTGAGCTCTGCATGCCAAGACGTGTGTTGAAGGCCTACACGGCTGCTTGTTGCTCAGCAGGCAGAGAGGAGAAGTGGAGGGGTTCCGTTTCCTTTCAAGGGAAACGGTGCGCTGGCCAGAGTGCTTGGAGTCCTAAAAGCTATCCTCTCGTTCCACTGAAGCACAACAACGATGGAGAGCTCATGGAAAGCCAGGCACGCAGAGCTTGCCCGGTGGAAACTTAGACACTACCCTGAGGCTCAGGGTGGCCTTGCGCTTTCCGAGGCCGATCGAGGTCTGCCGGATTATCTCTCCTCCAGCGTGGCAGGGACCCGTTTCTCGGGGGAAAGTGCTCGTTTCCTACGCAAGCGTACCTGCGGAGGCTAGAAGCAGGACAACTTCAGGGTTTGGCAGGCAGGCCCTGGGACACTAGAATCCAACCTTCCAAAGGGAATAGGCTGCTTTTGTCAGCAGAGCCACCTACCCTTGTCAGCAGCCAGCATAAGTTACTCCAGTATGGGAGCTGAGAAGGGAGAGAAATGGGACACACTGGGCACCTGAGAAGCTCTCCTCGACACTTGCAAGCAGCCTGTTTCTCTGGGGGAACATACTCGTTTCCTCCACGGGTGTGCCTGCAGTGAGTAGAAGCTGGGCCTTCCTAGGGTTTCACAAAAAGCTCCGAGTCTACAAGAATCTAGATATCCAAAGGGAAAAGTCTGCTTTTCGAAGCAGATCCACCTATCCTAGTTCACAGCAAACATGAGTCCCTGCGCTAGTGGAGCTGCCGAGGGAGAGCATGGCGAATCCCTGAGAACTTCGCTAAGTACCTTTCACTGTGCAGGCGTCGAAGTGTGGCAAGATTCCTGCCGGAGGGCTGACCTGAGTAAGGCCTGGTTGGCAGTGCCTCTTCCGGGAGCCTAGCAGTGTAAAGTGAGCAATTGTGCTTTTTGCTCAGCATGGATCTCACATCGACGTTGTGCTTAACCTAGAGAGACGGCAGGTGTGAGCTCCCGGAAGGAACGCTGAGCAGAGTGTTTGTCTCAGTGCAGGTAGTGCCCTTGTCCTCACTGAGTCCAAGTTGCCCAGCACATGAGACCAGCTCGGACTGTCTCCGTGATCTGGGGCAAGCTGCGGCAACCTAGGTTTCCAAGAATAGAGAGAGCAGTGTGCCGCCTGGGCTCTGCATGCCAAGACGTGTGTTGAAGGCCTACACGGGTGCCTGTTGCTCAGCAGGCAGAGAGGAGAAGTGGAGGGGCTCCGTTTCCTTTCAAGGGAAACGGTGCGGAGGCCAGAGTGCTTGGAGTCCTAAAAGCTATCCTCTCGTTCCACTGAAGCACAAGAACGATGGAGACTTAATGGAAAGCGAGGCACGCAGAGCTTGCCCGGTGGAAACTTAGACACTACCCTGAGGCTCAGGGTGGCCTTGCGCTTTCCCAGGCTGAAAGGTGTCTGCGGGATTATCTCTCCTCCAGCGTGGCAGGAACCCTGTTTCTCGGGGGAAAGTGCTCGTTTCCTACGCAAGCGTACCTGCGGAGGCTAGCAGCAGGGCAACTTCAGGGTTTGGCATGCAGGCCCTGGGACACTAGAATCCAACCTTCCAAAGGGAAATGGCTGCTTTTGTCAGCAGAGCCACCTACATTTGTCAGCACCCAGCATAAGTTATTGCAGTATGGGAGCTGCGAAGGGAGAGAAATGGGACACACTGGGCACCTGAGAAGCTCTCCTCGACACTTGCAAGCAGCCTGTTTCTCTGGGAGAACATACTCGTTTCCTCCCCGGGTGTGCCTGCAGTGAGTAGAAGCTGTGCCTTCCTAGGGTTTCACAAACAGCTCCGAGTCTACAAGAATCTAGATATCCAAAGGGGAAAAGACTGCTTCTCGAAGCAGATCCACCTATCCTAGTTCACAGCAAACATGAGTCCCTGCGCTAGTGGAGCTGCTGAGGGAGAGCATGGCGAAACCCTGGGAACTTCCTTAAGTACCTTTACTGTGCAGGCCTCGAAATGTGGCAAGATCCTGACGGAGGGCTGACCTGAGCAAGGCCTGGTTGGCAGTGCCTCTTCCGGGGGCCTAGCAGTGTAAAGTGCGGAATTGTGCTTTTTGCTCAGTTTGGATCTCCCATCGACGTCCTGCTTAACCTAGCGAGCCGGCAGGTGTGAGCTCCCGGAAGGAACGCTGAGCAGAGTGTTTGTCTCACTGCAGGTAGGGCCCTTGTCCTCACTGAGTCCAAGTTGCCCTGGATATGAGACCAGCTCGGACTGTCTTCGTGAGCTGGGGCAAGCTGCGGCAACCTAGGTTTCCAAGAAGAGAGAGAGCAGTGTGCCGCCTGGGCTCTGCATGCCAAGACGTGTTTTGAAGGGCCTACACGGCTGCTTGTTGCTCAGGAGGCACTGAGGAGACGTGGAGGGGCTCCGTTTTCTTTCAAGGGAAACGGTGCGTTGGCCAGAGTGCTTGGAGTCCTGAAAGCTATCCTCTCGTTCCACTGGAGCACAACAACGGTGGAAACCTCATGGAAAGTGAGGCACGCAGAGCTTGCCCGGTGGAAACTTAGACACTACCCTGAGGCTCAGGGTGGCCTTGCGCTTTCCCAGGCTGAACGAGGTCTGCGGGATGATCTCTCCTCCAGCGTGGCAGGAACCCGGTTGCTCGGGGGAAAGTGCTCGTTTCCTACGCAAGCGTACCTGCGGAGGCTAGCAGCAGGGCAACTTCAGGGTTTGGCAGGCAGGCCCTGGGACACTAGAATCCAACCTTCCAAAGGGAAATGGCTGCTTTTGTCAGCAGAGCCACCTACATTTGTCAGCACGCAGCATAAGTTATTGCAGTATGGGAGCTGCGAAGGGAGAGAAATGGGACACACTGGGCACCTGAGAAGCTCTCCTCGACACTTGCAAGCAGCCTGTTTCTCTGGGAGAACATACTCGTTTCCTCCCCGGTTGTGCCTGCAGTGAGTAGAAGCTGGGCCTTCCTAGGGTTTCACAAACAGCTCCGAGTCTACAAGAATCTAGATATCCAAAGGGGAAAAGACTGCTTTTCGAAGCAGATCCACCTATCCTAGTTCACAGCAAACATGAGTCCCTACGCTAGTGGAGCTGCTGAGGGAGAGCATGGCTAAACCCTGGGAACTTCCTTAAGTACCTTTACTGTGCAGGCCTCGAAGTGTGGCAAGATCCCTGACGGAGGGCTGACCTGAGCAAGGCCTGGTTGGCAGTGCCTCTTCAGGGGCCTAGCAGTGTAAAGTGAGGAACTGTGCTTTTTGCTCAGTTTGGATCTCCCATCGACGTCCTGCTTCACCTAGCGAGCCGGCAGGTGTGAGCTCCCGGAAGGAACGCTGAGCAGAGTGTTTGTCTCACTGCAGGTAGGGCCCTTGTCCTCACTGAGTCCAAGTTGCCCAGCATATGAGACCAGCTCGGACTGTATTCTGAGCTGGGGCAAGCTGCGGCAACCTAGGTTTCCAAGAAGAGAGAGAGCAGTGTGTTGCCTGGGCTCTGCATGCCAAGACATTTTTTGAGGGCCTACACGGCTGCTTGTTGCTCAGGAGGCAGAGAGGAGACGTGGAGGGCCTCGTTTTCTTTCAAGGGAAACGGTGCGGTGGCCAGAGTGCTTGGAGTCCTGAAAGCTACCCTCTCGTTCCACTGAAACACAACAACGGTGGAGACCTGATGAAAAGCGAGGCATGCAGAGCTTGCCCGGTGGAAACTTAGACACTACCCTGAGGCTCAGGGTGGCTTTGCGCTTTCCCAGGCTGAACGAGGTCTGCGGGATGATCTCTCCTCCAGCGTGGCAGGAACCCGGTTGCTCGGGGGAAAGTGCTCGTTTCCTACGCAAGCATACCTGCGGAGGCTAGAAGCAGGGCAACTTCAGGGTTTGGCAGGCAGGCCCTGGGACACTAGAATCCAACCTTCCAAAGGGAATAGGCTGCTTTTGTCAGCAGAGCCACCTACCCTTGTCAGCACCCAGCATAAGTACCTGCAGTATGGGAGCTACGGAGGGAGAGAAATGGGACACACTGGGTACCTGAGAAGCTCCCCTCGACACCTGCAAGCAGCCTGATTCTCTGGGGGAACATACTCGTTTCCTCCCCGGTTGTGCCTGCAGTGATTAGAAGCTGGGCCTTCCTAGGTTTTCACAAACAGCTTCGAGGCTACAAGAATGCAGATATCCAAAGGGGAAAAGACTGCTTTTCGAAGCAGGGCCACCTATCCTAGTTCACAGCAAACATGAGTCCCTGCAGTAGTGGAACTGCCGAGGGAGAGCATGGCGAAATCCTAGGAACTTCGCTAAGTATCTTTGACTGTGCAAGCGTCGAAGTGTGGCAAGATTCCTGACGGAGGGCTTGCCTGAGCGAGGCCTAGTCGTCAGTGCCTCTTCCGGGCGCCTAGCAGTGTAAAGTGAGCAATTGTGCTCTTTGCTCAGCTTGGATCTCACATCGACGTTCTGCTTAACATAGCGAGACGGCACGTGTGAGCTCCCGGAAGGAACGCTGAGCAGAGTGTTTGTCTCAGTGCAGGTAGGGCCCTTGTCCTCACTGAGTCCAAGTTGCCCAGCACATGAGACCAGCTCGGACTGTCTCCGTGATCTGGGGCAAGCTGCGGCAACCTAGGTTTCCAAGAAGAGAGAGAGCATTGTGCCGCCTGAGCTCTGCATGCCAAGACGTGTGTTGAAGGCCTACACGGCTGCTTGTTGCTCAGCAGGCAGAGAGGAGAAGTGGAGGGGTTCCGTTTCCTTTCAAGGGAAACGGTGCGCTGGCCAGAGTGCTTGGAGTCCTAAAAGCTATCCTCTCGTTCCACTGAAGCACAACAACGATGGAGAGCTCATGGAAAGCCAGGCACGCAGAGCTTGCCCGGTGGAAACTTAGACACTACCCTGAGGCTCAGGGTGGCCTTGCGCTTTCCGAGGCCGATCGAGGTCTGCCGGATTATCTCTCCTCCAGCGTGGCAGGGACCCGTTTCTCGGGGGAAAGTGCTCGTTTCCTACGCAAGCGTACCTGCGGAGGCTAGAAGCAGGACAACTTCAGGGTTTGGCAGGCAGGCCCTGGGACACTAGAATCCAACCTTCCAAAGGGAATAGGCTGCTTTTGTCAGCAGAGCCACCTACCCTTGTCAGCAGCCAGCATAAGTTACTCCAGTATGGGAGCTGAGAAGGGAGAGAAATGGGACACACTGGGCACCTGAGAAGCTCTCCTCGACACTTGCAAGCAGCCTGTTTCTCTGGGGGAACATACTCGTTTCCTCCACGGGTGTGCCTGCAGTGAGTAGAAGCTGGGCCTTCCTAGGGTTTCACAAAAAGCTCCGAGTCTACAAGAATCTAGATATCCAAAGGGAAAAGTCTGCTTTTCGAAGCAGATCCACCTATCCTAGTTCACAGCAAACATGAGTCCCTGCGCTAGTGGAGCTGCCGAGGGAGAGCATGGCGAATCCCTGAGAACTTCGCTAAGTACCTTTCACTGTGCAGGCGTCGAAGTGTGGCAAGATTCCTGCCGGAGGGCTGACCTGAGTAAGGCCTGGTTGGCAGTGCCTCTTCCGGGAGCCTAGCAGTGTAAAGTGAGCAATTGTGCTTTTTGCTCAGCATGGATCTCACATCGACGTTGTGCTTAACCTAGAGAGACGGCAGGTGTGAGCTCCCGGAAGGAACGCTGAGCAGAGTGTTTGTCTCAGTGCAGGTAGTGCCCTTGTCCTCACTGAGTCCAAGTTGCCCAGCACATGAGACCAGCTCGGACTGTCTCCGTGATCTGGGGCAAGCTGCGGCAACCTAGGTTTCCAAGAATAGAGAGAGCAGTGTGCCGCCTGGGCTCTGCATGCCAAGACGTGTGTTGAAGGCCTACACGGGTGCCTGTTGCTCAGCAGGCAGAGAGGAGAAGTGGAGGGGCTCCGTTTCCTTTCAAGGGAAACGGTGCGGAGGCCAGAGTGCTTGGAGTCCTAAAAGCTATCCTCTCGTTCCACTGAAGCACAAGAACGATGGAGACTTAATGGAAAGCGAGGCACGCAGAGCTTGCCCGGTGGAAACTTAGACACTACCCTGAGGCTCAGGGTGGCCTTGCGCTTTCCCAGGCTGAAAGGTGTCTGCGGGATTATCTCTCCTCCAGCGTGGCAGGAACCCTGTTTCTCGGGGGAAAGTGCTCGTTTCCTACGCAAGCGTACCTGCGGAGGCTAGCAGCAGGGCAACTTCAGGGTTTGGCATGCAGGCCCTGGGACACTAGAATCCAACCTTCCAAAGGGAAATGGCTGCTTTTGTCAGCAGAGCCACCTACATTTGTCAGCACCCAGCATAAGTTATTGCAGTATGGGAGCTGCGAAGGGAGAGAAATGGGACACACTGGGCACCTGAGAAGCTCTCCTCGACCCTTGCAAGCAGCCTGTTTCTCTGGGAGAACATACTCGTTTCCTCCCCGGTTGTGCCTGCAGTGAGTAGAAGCTGGGCCTTCCTAGGGTTTCACAAACAGCTCCGAGTCTACAAGAATCTAGATATCC
Source organism: Eschrichtius robustus (assembly GCF_028021215.1). NCBI lineage: Eukaryota > Metazoa > Chordata > Mammalia > Artiodactyla > Eschrichtiidae > Eschrichtius > Eschrichtius robustus. The sequence continues at coordinate 137,779 of NW_027175466.1, read as the reverse complement.
AAAGGGGAAAAGACTGCTTTTCGAAGCAGATCCACCTATCCTAGTTCACAGCAAACATGAGTCCCTACGCTAGTGGAGCTGCTGAGGGAGAGCATGGCTAAACCCTGGGAACTTCCTTAAGTACCTTTACTGTGCAGGCCTCGAAGTGTGGCAAGATCCCTGACGGAGGGCTGACCTGAGCAAGGCCTGGTTGGCAGTGCCTCTTCAGGGGCCTAGCAGTGTAAAGTGAGGAATTGTGCTTTTTGCTCAGTTTGGATCTCCCATCGACGTCCTGCTTAACCTAGCGAGCCGGCAGGTGTGAGCTCCCGGAAGGAACGCTGAGCAGAGTGTTTGTCTCACTGCAGGTAGGGCCCTTGTCCTCACTGAGTCCAAGTTGCCCAGCATATGAGACCAGCTCGGACTGTATTCTGAGCTGGGGCAAGCTGCGGCAACCTAGGTTTCCAAGAAGAGAGAGAGCAGTGTGTTGCCTGGGCTCTGCATGCCAAGACATTTTTTGAGGGCCTACACGGCTGCTTGTTGCTCAGGAGGCAGAGAGGAGACGTGGAGGGCCTCGTTTTCTTTCAAGGGAAACGGTGCGGTGGCCAGAGTGCTTGGAGTCCTGAAAGCTATCCTCTCGTTCCACTGAAACACAACAACGGTGGAGACCTGATGAAAAGCGAGGCACGCAGAGCTTGCCCGGTGGAAACTTAGACACTACCCTGAGGCTCAGGGTGGCTTTGCGCTTTCCCAGGCTGAACGAGGTCTGCGGGATGATCTCTCCTCCAGCGTGGCAGGAACCCGGTTGCTCGGGGGAAAGTGCTCGTTTCCTACGCAAGCATACCTGCGGAGGCTAGAAGCAGGGCAACTTCAGGGTTTGGCAGGCAGGCCCTGGGACACTAGAATCCAACCTTCCAAAGGGAATAGGCTGCTTTTGTCAGCAGAGCCACCTACCCTTGTCAGCACCCAGCATAAGTACCTGCAGTATGGGAGCTACGGAGGGAGAGAAATGGGACACACTGGGTACCTGAGAAGCTCCCCTCGACACCTGCAAGCAGCCTGATTCTCTGGGGGAACATACTCGTTTCCTCCCCGGTTGTGCCTGCAGTGATTAGAAGCTGGGCCTTCCTAGGTTTTCACAAACAGCTTCGAGGCTACAAGAATGCAGATATCCAAAGGGGAAAAGACTGCTTTTCGAAGCAGGGCCACCTATCCTAGTTCACAGCAAACATGAGTCCCTGCAGTAGTGGAACTGCCGAGGGAGAGCATGGCGAAATCCTAGGAACTTCGCTAAGTATCTTTGACTGTGCAAGCGTCGAAGTGTGGCAAGATTCCTGACGGAGGGCTTGCCTGAGCGAGGCCTAGTCGTCAGTGCCTCTTCCGGGCGCCTAGCAGTGTAAAGTGAGCAATTGTGCTCTTTGCTCAGCTTGGATCTCACATCGACGTTCTGCTTAACATAGCGAGACGGCACGTGTGAGCTCCCGGAAGGAACGCTGAGCAGAGTGTTTGTCTCAGTGCAGGTAGGGCCCTTGTCCTCACTGAGTCCAAGTTGCCCAGCACATGAGACCAGCTCGGACTGTCTCCGTGATCTGGGGCAAGCTGCGGCAACCTAGGTTTCCAAGAAGAGAGAGAGCATTGTGCCGCCTGAGCTCTGCATGCCAAGACGTGTGTTGAAGGCCTACACGGCTGCTTGTTGCTCAGCAGGCAGAGAGGAGAAGTGGAGGGGTTCCGTTTCCTTTCAAGGGAAACGGTGCGCTGGCCAGAGTGCTTGGAGTCCTAAAAGCTATCCTCTCGTTCCACTGAAGCACAACAACGATGGAGAGCTCATGGAAAGCCAGGCACGCAGAGCTTGCCCGGTGGAAACTTAGACACTACCCTGAGGCTCAGGGTGGCCTTGCGCTTTCCGAGGCCGATCGAGGTCTGCCGGATTATCTCTCCTCCAGCGTGGCAGGGACCCGTTTCTCGGGGGAAAGTGCTCGTTTCCTACGCAAGCGTACCTGCGGAGGCTAGAAGCAGGACAACTTCAGGGTTTGGCAGGCAGGCCCTGGGACACTAGAATCCAACCTTCCAAAGGGAATAGGCTGCTTTTGTCAGCAGAGCCACCTACCCTTGTCAGCAGCCAGCATAAGTTACTCCAGTATGGGAGCTGAGAAGGGAGAGAAATGGGACACACTGGGCACCTGAGAAGCTCTCCTCGACACTTGCAAGCAGCCTGTTTCTCTGGGGGAACATACTCGTTTCCTCCACGGGTGTGCCTGCAGTGAGTAGAAGCTGGGCCTTCCTAGGGTTTCACAAAAAGCTCCGAGTCTACAAGAATCTAGATATCCAAAGGGAAAAGTCTGCTTTTCGAAGCAGATCCACCTATCCTAGTTCACAGCAAACATGAGTCCCTGCGCTAGTGGAGCTGCCGAGGGAGAGCATGGCGAATCCCTGAGAACTTCGCTAAGTACCTTTCACTGTGCAGGCGTCGAAGTGTGGCAAGATTCCTGCCGGAGGGCTGACCTGAGTAAGGCCTGGTTGGCAGTGCCTCTTCCGGGAGCCTAGCAGTGTAAAGTGAGCAATTGTGCTTTTTGCTCAGCATGGATCTCACATCGACGTTGTGCTTAACCTAGAGAGACGGCAGGTGTGAGCTCCCGGAAGGAACGCTGAGCAGAGTGTTTGTCTCAGTGCAGGTAGTGCCCTTGTCCTCACTGAGTCCAAGTTGCCCAGCACATGAGACCAGCTCGGACTGTCTCCGTGATCTGGGGCAAGCTGCGGCAACCTAGGTTTCCAAGAATAGAGAGAGCAGTGTGCCGCCTGGGCTCTGCATGCCAAGACGTGTGTTGAAGGCCTACACGGGTGCCTGTTGCTCAGCAGGCAGAGAGGAGAAGTGGAGGGGCTCCGTTTCCTTTCAAGGGAAACGGTGCGGAGGCCAGAGTGCTTGGAGTCCTAAAAGCTATCCTCTCGTTCCACTGAAGCACAAGAACGATGGAGACTTAATGGAAAGCGAGGCACGCAGAGCTTGCCCGGTGGAAACTTAGACACTACCCTGAGGCTCAGGGTGGCCTTGCGCTTTCCCAGGCTGAAAGGTGTCTGCGGGATTATCTCTCCTCCAGCGTGGCAGGAACCCTGTTTCTCGGGGGAAAGTGCTCGTTTCCTACGCAAGCGTACCTGCGGAGGCTAGCAGCAGGGCAACTTCAGGGTTTGGCATGCAGGCCCTGGGACACTAGAATCCAACCTTCCAAAGGGAAATGGCTGCTTTTGTCAGCAGAGCCACCTACATTTGTCAGCACCCAGCATAAGTTATTGCAGTATGGGAGCTGCGAAGGGAGAGAAATGGGACACACTGGGCACCTGAGAAGCTCTCCTCGACACTTGCAAGCAGCCTGTTTCTCTGGGAGAACATACTCGTTTCCTCCCCGGGTGTGCCTGCAGTGAGTAGAAGCTGTGCCTTCCTAGGGTTTCACAAACAGCTCCGAGTCTACAAGAATCTAGATATCCAAAGGGGAAAAGACTGCTTCTCGAAGCAGATCCACCTATCCTAGTTCACAGCAAACATGAGTCCCTGCGCTAGTGGAGCTGCTGAGGGAGAGCATGGCGAAACCCTGGGAACTTCCTTAAGTACCTTTACTGTGCAGGCCTCGAAATGTGGCAAGATCCTGACGGAGGGCTGACCTGAGCAAGGCCTGGTTGGCAGTGCCTCTTCCGGGGGCCTAGCAGTGTAAAGTGCGGAATTGTGCTTTTTGCTCAGTTTGGATCTCCCATCGACGTCCTGCTTAACCTAGCGAGCCGGCAGGTGTGAGCTCCCGGAAGGAACGCTGAGCAGAGTGTTTGTCTCACTGCAGGTAGGGCCCTTGTCCTCACTGAGTCCAAGTTGCCCTGGATATGAGACCAGCTCGGACTGTCTTCGTGAGCTGGGGCAAGCTGCGGCAACCTAGGTTTCCAAGAAGAGAGAGAGCAGTGTGCCGCCTGGGCTCTGCATGCCAAGACGTGTTTTGAAGGGCCTACACGGCTGCTTGTTGCTCAGGAGGCACTGAGGAGACGTGGAGGGGCTCCGTTTTCTTTCAAGGGAAACGGTGCGTTGGCCAGAGTGCTTGGAGTCCTGAAAGCTATCCTCTCGTTCCACTGGAGCACAACAACGGTGGAAACCTCATGGAAAGTGAGGCACGCAGAGCTTGCCCGGTGGAAACTTAGACACTACCCTGAGGCTCAGGGTGGCCTTGCGCTTTCCCAGGCTGAACGAGGTCTGCGGGATGATCTCTCCTCCAGCGTGGCAGGAACCCGGTTGCTCGGGGGAAAGTGCTCGTTTCCTACGCAAGCGTACCTGCGGAGGCTAGCAGCAGGGCAACTTCAGGGTTTGGCAGGCAGGCCCTGGGACACTAGAATCCAACCTTCCAAAGGGAAATGGCTGCTTTTGTCAGCAGAGCCACCTACATTTGTCAGCACGCAGCATAAGTTATTGCAGTATGGGAGCTGCGAAGGGAGAGAAATGGGACACACTGGGCACCTGAGAAGCTCTCCTCGACACTTGCAAGCAGCCTGTTTCTCTGGGAGAACATACTCGTTTCCTCCCCGGTTGTGCCTGCAGTGAGTAGAAGCTGGGCCTTCCTAGGGTTTCACAAACAGCTCCGAGTCTACAAGAATCTAGATATCCAAAGGGGAAAAGACTGCTTTTCGAAGCAGATCCACCTATCCTAGTTCACAGCAAACATGAGTCCCTACGCTAGTGGAGCTGCTGAGGGAGAGCATGGCTAAACCCTGGGAACTTCCTTAAGTACCTTTACTGTGCAGGCCTCGAAGTGTGGCAAGATCCCTGACGGAGGGCTGACCTGAGCAAGGCCTGGTTGGCAGTGCCTCTTCAGGGGCCTAGCAGTGTAAAGTGAGGAACTGTGCTTTTTGCTCAGTTTGGATCTCCCATCGACGTCCTGCTTCACCTAGCGAGCCGGCAGGTGTGAGCTCCCGGAAGGAACGCTGAGCAGAGTGTTTGTCTCACTGCAGGTAGGGCCCTTGTCCTCACTGAGTCCAAGTTGCCCAGCATATGAGACCAGCTCGGACTGTATTCTGAGCTGGGGCAAGCTGCGGCAACCTAGGTTTCCAAGAAGAGAGAGAGCAGTGTGTTGCCTGGGCTCTGCATGCCAAGACATTTTTTGAGGGCCTACACGGCTGCTTGTTGCTCAGGAGGCAGAGAGGAGACGTGGAGGGCCTCGTTTTCTTTCAAGGGAAACGGTGCGGTGGCCAGAGTGCTTGGAGTCCTGAAAGCTACCCTCTCGTTCCACTGAAACACAACAACGGTGGAGACCTGATGAAAAGCGAGGCATGCAGAGCTTGCCCGGTGGAAACTTAGACACTACCCTGAGGCTCAGGGTGGCTTTGCGCTTTCCCAGGCTGAACGAGGTCTGCGGGATGATCTCTCCTCCAGCGTGGCAGGAACCCGGTTGCTCGGGGGAAAGTGCTCGTTTCCTACGCAAGCATACCTGCGGAGGCTAGAAGCAGGGCAACTTCAGGGTTTGGCAGGCAGGCCCTGGGACACTAGAATCCAACCTTCCAAAGGGAATAGGCTGCTTTTGTCAGCAGAGCCACCTACCCTTGTCAGCACCCAGCATAAGTACCTGCAGTATGGGAGCTACGGAGGGAGAGAAATGGGACACACTGGGTACCTGAGAAGCTCCCCTCGACACCTGCAAGCAGCCTGATTCTCTGGGGGAACATACTCGTTTCCTCCCCGGTTGTGCCTGCAGTGATTAGAAGCTGGGCCTTCCTAGGTTTTCACAAACAGCTTCGAGGCTACAAGAATGCAGATATCCAAAGGGGAAAAGACTGCTTTTCGAAGCAGGGCCACCTATCCTAGTTCACAGCAAACATGAGTCCCTGCAGTAGTGGAACTGCCGAGGGAGAGCATGGCGAAATCCTAGGAACTTCGCTAAGTATCTTTGACTGTGCAAGCGTCGAAGTGTGGCAAGATTCCTGACGGAGGGCTTGCCTGAGCGAGGCCTAGTCGTCAGTGCCTCTTCCGGGCGCCTAGCAGTGTAAAGTGAGCAATTGTGCTCTTTGCTCAGCTTGGATCTCACATCGACGTTCTGCTTAACATAGCGAGACGGCACGTGTGAGCTCCCGGAAGGAACGCTGAGCAGAGTGTTTGTCTCAGTGCAGGTAGGGCCCTTGTCCTCACTGAGTCCAAGTTGCCCAGCACATGAGACCAGCTCGGACTGTCTCCGTGATCTGGGGCAAGCTGCGGCAACCTAGGTTTCCAAGAAGAGAGAGAGCATTGTGCCGCCTGAGCTCTGCATGCCAAGACGTGTGTTGAAGGCCTACACGGCTGCTTGTTGCTCAGCAGGCAGAGAGGAGAAGTGGAGGGGTTCCGTTTCCTTTCAAGGGAAACGGTGCGCTGGCCAGAGTGCTTGGAGTCCTAAAAGCTATCCTCTCGTTCCACTGAAGCACAACAACGATGGAGAGCTCATGGAAAGCCAGGCACGCAGAGCTTGCCCGGTGGAAACTTAGACACTACCCTGAGGCTCAGGGTGGCCTTGCGCTTTCCGAGGCCGATCGAGGTCTGCCGGATTATCTCTCCTCCAGCGTGGCAGGGACCCGTTTCTCGGGGGAAAGTGCTCGTTTCCTACGCAAGCGTACCTGCGGAGGCTAGAAGCAGGACAACTTCAGGGTTTGGCAGGCAGGCCCTGGGACACTAGAATCCAACCTTCCAAAGGGAATAGGCTGCTTTTGTCAGCAGAGCCACCTACCCTTGTCAGCAGCCAGCATAAGTTACTCCAGTATGGGAGCTGAGAAGGGAGAGAAATGGGACACACTGGGCACCTGAGAAGCTCTCCTCGACACTTGCAAGCAGCCTGTTTCTCTGGGGGAACATACTCGTTTCCTCCACGGGTGTGCCTGCAGTGAGTAGAAGCTGGGCCTTCCTAGGGTTTCACAAAAAGCTCCGAGTCTACAAGAATCTAGATATCCAAAGGGAAAAGTCTGCTTTTCGAAGCAGATCCACCTATCCTAGTTCACAGCAAACATGAGTCCCTGCGCTAGTGGAGCTGCCGAGGGAGAGCATGGCGAATCCCTGAGAACTTCGCTAAGTACCTTTCACTGTGCAGGCGTCGAAGTGTGGCAAGATTCCTGCCGGAGGGCTGACCTGAGTAAGGCCTGGTTGGCAGTGCCTCTTCCGGGAGCCTAGCAGTGTAAAGTGAGCAATTGTGCTTTTTGCTCAGCATGGATCTCACATCGACGTTGTGCTTAACCTAGAGAGACGGCAGGTGTGAGCTCCCGGAAGGAACGCTGAGCAGAGTGTTTGTCTCAGTGCAGGTAGTGCCCTTGTCCTCACTGAGTCCAAGTTGCCCAGCACATGAGACCAGCTCGGACTGTCTCCGTGATCTGGGGCAAGCTGCGGCAACCTAGGTTTCCAAGAATAGAGAGAGCAGTGTGCCGCCTGGGCTCTGCATGCCAAGACGTGTGTTGAAGGCCTACACGGGTGCCTGTTGCTCAGCAGGCAGAGAGGAGAAGTGGAGGGGCTCCGTTTCCTTTCAAGGGAAACGGTGCGGAGGCCAGAGTGCTTGGAGTCCTAAAAGCTATCCTCTCGTTCCACTGAAGCACAAGAACGATGGAGACTTAATGGAAAGCGAGGCACGCAGAGCTTGCCCGGTGGAAACTTAGACACTACCCTGAGGCTCAGGGTGGCCTTGCGCTTTCCCAGGCTGAAAGGTGTCTGCGGGATTATCTCTCCTCCAGCGTGGCAGGAACCCTGTTTCTCGGGGGAAAGTGCTCGTTTCCTACGCAAGCGTACCTGCGGAGGCTAGCAGCAGGGCAACTTCAGGGTTTGGCATGCAGGCCCTGGGACACTAGAATCCAACCTTCCAAAGGGAAATGGCTGCTTTTGTCAGCAGAGCCACCTACATTTGTCAGCACCCAGCATAAGTTATTGCAGTATGGGAGCTGCGAAGGGAGAGAAATGGGACACACTGGGCACCTGAGAAGCTCTCCTCGACCCTTGCAAGCAGCCTGTTTCTCTGGGAGAACATACTCGTTTCCTCCCCGGTTGTGCCTGCAGTGAGTAGAAGCTGGGCCTTCCTAGGGTTTCACAAACAGCTCCGAGTCTACAAGAATCTAGATATCCAAAGGGGAAAAGACTGCTTTTCGAAGCAGATCCACCTATCCTAGTTCACAGCAAACATGAGTCCCTACGCTAGTGGAGCTGCTGAGGGAGAGCATGGCTAAACCCTGGGAACTTCCTTAAGTACCTTTACTGTGCAGGCCTCGAAGTGTGGCAAGATCCCTGACGGAGGGCTGACCTGAGCAAGGCCTGGTTGGCAGTGCCTCTTCAGGGGCCTAGCAGTGTAAAGTGAGGAATTGTGCTTTTTGCTCAGTTTGGATCTCCCATCGACGTCCTGCTTAACCTAGCGAGCCGGCAGGTGTGAGCTCCCGGAAGGAACGCTGAGCAGAGTGTTTGTCTCACTGCAGGTAGGGCCCTTGTCCTCACTGAGTCCAAGTTGCCCAGCATATGAGACCAGCTCGGACTGTATTCTGAGCTGGGGCAAGCTGCGGCAACCTAGGTTTCCAAGAAGAGAGAGAGCAGTGTGTTGCCTGGGCTCTGCATGCCAAGACATTTTTTGAGGGCCTACACGGCTGCTTGTTGCTCAGGAGGCAGAGAGGAGACGTGGAGGGCCTCGTTTTCTTTCAAGGGAAACGGTGCGGTGGCCAGAGTGCTTGGAGTCCTGAAAGCTATCCTCTCGTTCCACTGAAACACAACAACGGTGGAGACCTGATGAAAAGCGAGGCACGCAGAGCTTGCCCGGTGGAAACTTAGACACTACCCTGAGGCTCAGGGTGGCTTTGCGCTTTCCCAGGCTGAACGAGGTCTGCGGGATGATCTCTCCTCCAGCGTGGCAGGAACCCGGTTGCTCGGGGGAAAGTGCTCGTTTCCTACGCAAGCATACCTGCGGAGGCTAGAAGCAGGGCAACTTCAGGGTTTGGCAGGCAGGCCCTGGGACACTAGAATCCAACCTTCCAAAGGGAATAGGCTGCTTTTGTCAGCAGAGCCACCTACCCTTGTCAGCACCCAGCATAAGTACCTGCAGTATGGGAGCTACGGAGGGAGAGAAATGGGACACACTGGGTACCTGAGAAGCTCCCCTCGACACCTGCAAGCAGCCTGATTCTCTGGGGGAACATACTCGTTTCCTCCCCGGTTGTGCCTGCAGTGATTAGATGCTGGGCCTTCCTAGGTTTTCACAAACAGCTTCGAGGCTACAAGAATGCAGATATCCAAAGGGGAAAAGACTGCTTTTCGAAGCAGGGCCACCTATCCTAGTTCACAGCAAACATGAGTCCCTGCAGTAGTGGAACTGCCGAGGGAGAGCATGGCGAAATCCTAGGAACTTCGCTAAGTATCTTTGACTGTGCAAGCGTCGAAGTGTGGCAAGATTCCTGACGGAGGGCTTGCCTGAGCGAGGCCTAGTCGTCAGTGCCTCTTCCGGGCGCCTAGCAGTGTAAAGTGAGCAATTGTGCTCTTTGTTCAGCTTGGATCTCACATCGACGTTCTGCTTAACATAGCGAGACGGCACGTGTGAGCTCCCGGAAGGAACGCTGAGCAGAGTGTTTGTCTCAGTGCAGGTAGGGCCCTTGTCCTCACTGAGTCCAAGTTGCCCAGCACATGAGACCAGCTCGGACTGTCTCCGTGATCTGGGGCAAGCTGCGGCAACCTAGGTTTCCAAGAAGAGAGAGAGCATTGTGCCGCCTGAGCTCTGCATGCCAAGACGTGTGTTGAAGGCCTACACGGCTGCTTGTTGCTCAGCAGGCAGAGAGGAGAAGTGGAGGGGTTCCGTTTCCTTTCAAGGGAAACGGTGCGCTGGCCAGAGTGCTTGGAGTCCTAAAAGCTATCCTCTCGTTCCACTGAAGCACAACAACGATGGAGAGCTCATGGAAAGCCAGGCACGCAGAGCTTGCCCGGTGGAAACTTAGACACTACCCTGAGGCTCAGGGTGGCCTTGCGCTTTCCGAGGCCGATCGAGGTCTGCCGGATTATCTCTCCTCCAGCGTGGCAGGGACCCGTTTCTCGGGGGAAAGTGCTCGTTTCCTACGCAAGCGTACCTGCGGAGGCTAGAAGCAGGACAACTTCAGGGTTTGGCAGGCAGGCCCTGGGACACTAGAATCCAACCTTCCAAAGGGAAAAGGCTGCTTTTGTCAGCAGAGCCACCTACCCTTGTCAGCAGCCAGCATAAGTTACTCCAGTATGGGAGCTGAGAAGGGAGAGAAATGGGACACACTGGGCACCTGAGAAGCTCTCCTCGACACTTGCAAGCAGCCTGTTTCTCTGGGGGAACATACTCGTTTCCTCCACGGGTGTGCCTGCAGTGAGTAGAAGCTGGGCCTTCCTAGGGTTTCACAAAAAGCTCCGAGTCTACAAGAATCTAGATATCCAAAGGGAAAAGTCTGCTTTTCGAAGCAGATCCACCTATCCTAGTTCACAGCAAACATGAGTCCCTGCAGTAGTGGAGCTGCCGAGGGAGAGCATGGCGAATCCCTGAGAACTTCGCTAAGTACCTTTCACTGTGCAGGCGTCGAAGTGTGGCAAGATTCCTGCCGGAGGGCTGACCTGAGTAAGGCCTGGTTGGCAGTGCCTCTTCCGGGAGCCTAGCAGTGTAAAGTGAGCAATTGTGCTTTTTGCTCAGCATGGATCTCACATCGACGTTGTGCTTAACCTAGCGAGACGGCAGGTGTGAGCTCCCGGAAGGAACGCTGAGCAGAGTGTTTGTCTCAGTGCAGGTAGTGCCCTTGTCCTCACTGAGTCCAAGTTGCCCAGCACATGAGACCAGCTCGGACTGTCTCCGTGATCTGGGGCAAGCTGCGGCAACCTAGGTTTCCAAGAATAGAGAGAGCAGTGTGCCGCCTGGGCTCTGCATGCCAAGACGTGTGTTGAAGGCCTACACGGGTGCCTGTTCCTCAGCAGGCAGAGAGGAGAAGTGGAGGGGCTCCGTTTCCTTTCAAGGGAAACGGTGCGGAGGCCAGAGTGCTTGGAGTCCTAAAAGCTATCCTCTCGTTCCACTGAAGCACAAGAACGATGGAGACTTAATGGAAAGCGAGGCACGCAGAGCTTGCCCGGTGGAAACTTAGACACTACCCTGAGGCTCAGGGTGGCCTTGCGCTTTCCCAGGCTGAAAGGTGTCTGCGGGATTATCTCTCCTCCAGCGTGGCAGGAACCCTGTTTCTCGGGGGAAAGTGCTCGTTTCCTACGCAAGCGTACCTGCGGAGGCTAGCAGCAGGGCAACTTCAGGGTTTGGCAGGCAGGCCCTGGGACACTAGAATCCAACCTTCCAAAGGGAAATGGCTGCTTTTGTCAGCAGAGCCACCTACATTTGTCAGCACCCAGCATAAGTTATTGCAGTATGGGAGCTGCGAAGGGAGAGAAATGGGACACACTGGGCACCTGAGAAGCTCTCCTCGACCCTTGCAAGCAGCCTGTTTCTCTGGGAGAACATACTCGTTTCCTCCCCGGTTGTGCCTGCAGTGAGTAGAAGCTGGGCCTTCCTAGGGTTTCACAAACAGCTCCGAGTCTACAAGAATCTAGATATCCAAAGGGGAAAAGACTGCTTTTCGAAGCAGATCCACCTATCCTAGTTCACAGCAAACATGAGTCCCTACGCTAGTGGAGCTGCTGAGGGAGAGCATGGCTAAACCCTGGGAACTTCCTTAAGTACCTTTACTGTGCAGGCCTCGAAGTGTGGCAAGATCCCTGACGGAGGGCTGACCTGAGCAAGGCCTGGTTGGCAGTGCCTCTTCAGGGGCCTAGCAGTGTAAAGTGAGGAATTGTGCTTTTTGCTCAGTTTGGATCTCCCATCGACGTCCTGCTTAACCTAGCGAGCCGGCAGGTGTGAGCTCCCGGAAGGAACGCTGAGCAGAGTGTTTGTCTCACTGCAGGTAGGGCCCTTGTCCTCACTGAGTCCAAGTTGCCCAGCATATGAGACCAGCTCGGACTGTATTCTGAGCTGGGGCAAGCTGCGGCAACCTAGGTTTCCAAGAAGAGAGAGAGCAGTGTGTTGCCTGGGCTCTGCATGCCAAGACATTTTTTGAGGGCCTACACGGCTGCTTGTTGCTCAGGAGGCAGAGAGGAGACGTGGAGGGCCTCGTTTTCTTTCAAGGGAAACGGTGCGGTGGCCAGAGTGCTTGGAGTCCTGAAAGCTATCCTCTCGTTCCACTGAAACACAACAACGGTGGAGACCTGATGAAAAGCGAGGCACGCAGAGCTTGCCCGGTGGAAACTTAGACACTACCCTGAGGCTCAGGGTGGCCTTGCGCTTTCCCAGGCTGAACGAGGTCTGCGGGATGATCTCTCCTCCAGCGTGGCAGGAACCCGGTTGCTCGGGGGAAAGTGCTCGTTTCCTACGCAAGCATACCTGCGGAGGCTAGAAGCAGGGCAACTTCAGGGTTTGGCAGGCAGGCCCTGGGACACTAGAATACAACCTTCCAAAGGGAATAGGCTGCTTTTGTCAGCAGAGCCACCTACCCTTGTCAGCACCCAGCGTAAGTACCTGCAGTATGGGAGCTACGGAGGGAGAGAAATGGGACACACTGGGTACCTGAGAAGCTCCCCTCGACACCTGCAAGCAGCCTGATTCTCTGGGGGAACATACTCGTTTCCTCCCCGTTTGTGCCTGCAGTGAGTAGAAGCTGGGCCTTCCTAAGTTTTCACAAACAGCTTCGAGGCTACAAGAATGCAGATATCCAAAGGGGAAAAGACTGCTTTTCGAAGCAGGGCCACCTATCCTAGTTCACAGCAAACATGAGTCCCTGCAGTAGTGGAACTGCCGAGGGAGAGCATGGCGAAATCCTAGGAACTTCGCTAAGTATCTTTGACTGTGCAAGCGTCGAAGTGTGGCAAGATTCCTGACGGAGGGCTTGCCTGAGCGAGGCCTAGTCGTCAGTGCCTCTTCCGGGCGCCTAGCAGTGTAAAGTGAGGAATTGTGCTCTTTGCTCAGCTTGGATCTCACATCGACGTTCTGCTTAACATAGCGAGACGGCACGTGTGAGCTCCCGGAAGGAACGCTGAGCAGAGTGTTTGTCTCAGTGCAGGTAGGGCCCTTGTCCTCACTGAGTCCAAGTTGCCCAGCACATGAAACCAGCTCGGACTGTCTCCGTGATCTGGGGCAAGCTGCGGCAACCTAGGGTACCAAGAAGAGAGAGAGCAGTGTGCCGCCTGGGCTCTGCATGCCAAGACGTGTGTTGAAGGCCTACACGGCTGCTTGTTGCTCAGCAGGCAGAGAGGAGACGTGGAGGGGCTCCGTTTCCTTTCAAGGGAAACGGTGCGGAGGCCAGAGTGCTTGGAGTCCTAAAAGCTATCCTCTCGTTCCACTGAAGCACAACAACGATGGAGACCTCATGGAAAGCGAGGCACGCAGAGCTTACCCGGTGGAAACTTAGACACTACCCTGAGGCTCAGGGTGGCCTTGCGCTTTCCGAGGCGGATAAGGTCTGCCGGATGATCTCTCCTCCAGCGTGGCAGGGACCCGTTTGTCGGGGGAAAGTGCTCGTTTCCTACGCAAGCGTACCTGCGGAGGCTAGAAGCAGGGCAACTTCAGGGTTTGGCAGGCAGGCCCTGGGACACTAGAATCCAACCTTCCAAAGGGAAAAGGCTGCTTTTGTCAGCAGAGCCACCTACCCTTGTCAGCACGCAGCATAAGTTATTGCACTATGGGAGCTGCGAAGGGAGAGAAATGGGACACACTGGGCACCTGAGAAGCTCTCCTCGACACTTGCAAGCAGCCTGTTTCTCTGGGGGAACATACTCGTTTCCTCCCCGGTTGTGCCTGCAGTGAGTAGAAGCTGGGCCTTCCTAGGGTTTCACAAACAGCTCCGAGTCTACAAGAATCTAGATATCCAAAGGGGAAAAGACTGCTTCTCGAAGCAGATCCACCTATCCTAGTTCACAGCAAACATGAGTCCCTGCGCTAGTGGAGCTGCTGAGGGAGAGCATGGCGAAAGCCTGGGAACTTCCTTAAGTACCTTTACTGTGCAGGCCTCGAAGTGTGGCAAGATCCCTGACGGAGGGCTGACCTGAGCAAGGCCTGGTTGGCAGTGCCTCTTCCGGGGGCCTAGCAGTGTAAAGTGAGGAATTGTGCTTTTTGCTCAGTTTGGATCTCCCATCGACGTCCTGCTTAACCTAGCGAGCCCGGCAGGTGTGAACTCCCGGAAGGAACGCTGAGCAGAGTGTTTGTCTCACTGCAGGTAGGGCCCGTGTCCTCACTGAGTCCAAGTTGCCCAGCATATGAGACCAGCTCGGACTGTCTTCGTGAGCTGGGGCAAGCTGCGGCAACCTAGGTTTCCAAGAAGAGAGAGAGCAGTGTGCCGCCTGGGCTCTGCATGCCAAGACGTGTTTTGAAGGGCCTACACGGCTGGTTGTGCTCAGGAGGCAGAGAGGAGACGTGGAGGGCCTCGTTTACTTTTAAGGGAAACGGTGCGGTGGCCAGAGTGCTTGGAGTCCTGAAAGCTATCCTCGCGTTCCACTGAAACACAACAACGGTGGAGAACTGATGAAAAGCGAGGCACGCAGAGCTTGCCCGTTGGAGACTCAGACACTACCCTGAGGCTCAGGGTGGCCTTGCGCTTTCCCAGGCTGAACGAGGTCTGCGGGATGATCTCTCCTCCAGCGTGGCAGGAACCCGGTTGCTCGGGGGAAAATGCTCGTTTCCTACGCAAGCGTACCTGCGGAGGCTAGCAGCAGGGCAACTTCAGGGTTTGGCAGGCAGGCCCTGGGACACTAGAATCCAACCTTCCAAAGGGAAAAGGCTGCTTTTGTCAGCAGAGCCACCTACATTTGTCAGCACCCAGCATAAGTTATTGCAGTATGGGAGCTGTGAAGGGAGAGAAATGGGACACACTGGGCACCTGAGAAGCTCTCCTCGACACTTGCAAGCAGCCTGTTTCTCTGGGGGAACATACTCGTTTCCTCCCCGGTTGTGCCTGCAGTGAGTAGAAGCTGGGCCTTCCTAGGGTTTCACAAACAGCTCCGAGTCTACAAGAATCTAGATATCCAAAGGGGAAAAGACTGCTTCTCGAAGCAGATCCACCTATCCTAGTTCACAGCAAACATGAGTCCCTGCGCTAGTGGAGCTGCTGAGGGAGAGCATGGCGAAACCCTGGGAACATCCTTAAGTACCTTTACTGTGCAGGCCTCGAAGTGTGGCAAGATCCCTGACGGAGGGCTGACCTGAGCAAGGCCTGGTTGGCAGTGCCTCTTCAGGGGCCTAGCAGTGTAAAGTGAGGAATTGTGCTTTTTGCTCAGTTTGGATCTCCCATCGACGTCCTGCTTCACCTAGCGAGCCGGCAGGTGTGAGCTCCCGGAAGGAACGCTGAGCAGAGTGTTTGTCTCACTGCAGGTAGGGCCCTTGTCCTCACTGAGTCCAAGTTGCCCAGCATATGAGACCAGCTCGGACTGTATTCTGAGCTGGGGCAAGCTGCGGCAACCTAGGTTTCCAAGAAGAGAGAGAGCAGTGTGTTGCCTGGGCTCTGCATGCCAAGACATGTTTTGAGGGCCTACACGGCTGCTTGTTGCTCAGGAGGCAGAGAGGAGACGTGGAGGGCCTCGTTTTCTTTCAAGGGAAACGGTGCGGTGGCCAGAGTGCTTGGAGTCCTGAAAGCTATCCTCTCGTGCCACTGAAACACAACAACGGTGGAGACCTGATGAAAAGCGAGGAACGCAGAGCTTGCCCGGTGGAAACTTAGACACTACCCTGAGGCTCAGGGTGGCCTTGCGCTTTCCCAGGCTGAACGAGGTCTGCGGGATGATCTCTCCTCCAGCGTGGCAGGAACCCGGTTGCTCGGGGGAAAGTGCTCGTTTCCTACGCAAGCGTACCTGCGGAGGCTAGAAGCAGGGCAACTTCAGGGTTTGGCAGGCAGGCCCTGGGACACTAGAATCCAACCTTCCAAAGGGAATAGGCTGCTTTTGTCAGCAGAGCCACCTACCCTTGTCAGCAGCCAGCATAAGTACCTGCAGTATGGGAGCTACGAAGGGAGAGAAATGGGACACACTGGGTACCTGAGAAGCTCCCCTCGACACCTGCAAGCAGCCTGTTTCTCTGGGGGAACATACTCGTTTCCTCCCCGGTTGTGCCTGCAGTGAGTAGAAGCTGGGCCTTCCTAGGTTTTCACAAACAGCTTCGAGGCTACAAGAATGCAGATATCCAAAGGGGAAAAGACTGCTTTTCGAAGCAGGGCCACCTATCCTAGTTCACAGCAAACATGAGTCCATGCAGTAGTGGAACTGCCGAGGGAGAGCATGGCGAAATCCTAGGAACTTCGCTAAGTATCTTTGACTGTGCAGGCGTCGAAGTGTGGCAAGATTCCTGACAGAGGGCTTGCCTGAGCGCGGCGTAGTTGTCAGTGCCTCTTCCGGGCGCCTAGCAGTGTAAAGTGAGCAACTGTGCTCTTTGCTCAGCTTGGATCTCACATCGACGTTCTGCTTAACATAGCGAGACGGCAGGTGTGAGCTCCCGGAAGGAACGCTGAGCAGAGTGTTTGTCTCAGTGCAGGTAGGGCCCTTGTCCTCACTGAGTCCAAGTTGCCCAGCACATGAAACCAGCTCGGACTGTCTCCGTGATCTGGGGCAAGCTGCGGCAACCTAGGGTACCAAGAAGAGAGAGAGCAGTGTGCCGCCTGGGCTCTGCATGCCAAGACGTGTGTTGAAGGCCTACACGGCTGCTTGTTGCTCAGCAGGCAGAGAGGAGAAGTGGAGGGGTTCCGTTTCCTTTCAAGGGAAACGGTGCGGAGGCCAGAGTGCTTGGAGTCCTAAAAGCTATCCTCTCGTTCCACTGAAGCACAACAACGATGGAGAGCTCATGGAAAGCGAGGCACGCAGAGCTTGCCCGGTGGAAACTTAGACACTACCCTGAGGCTCAAGGTGGCCTTGCACTTTCCGAGGCGGATCGAGGTCTGCCGGATTATCTCTCCTCCAGCGTGGCAGGAACCCGGTTTCTCGGGGGAAAGTGCTCGTTTCCTACGCAAGCGTACCTGCGGAGGCTAGAAGCAGGGCAAATTCAGGGTATGGCAGGCAGGCCCTGGGACACTAGAATCCAACCTTCCAAAGGGAAAAGGCTGCTTTTGTCAGCAGAGCCACCTACCCTTGTCAGCAGCCAGCATAAGTTACCGCAGTATGGGAGCTGCGAAGGGAGAGAAATGGGACACACTGGGAACCTGAGAAGCTCTCCTCGACACTTGCAAGCAGCCTGTTTCTCTGGGGGAACATACTCGTCTCCTCCTCGGGTGTGCCTGCAGTGAGTAGAAGCTGGGCCTTCCTAGGGTTTCACAAACAGCTCCGAGTCTACAAGAATCTAGATATCCAAAGGGGAAAAGACTGCTTTTCGAAGCAGATCCACCTATCCTAGTTCACAGCAAACATGAGTGCCTGCGCTAGTGGAGCTGCTGAGGGAGAGCATGGCGAAACCCTGGGAACTTCCTTAAGTACCTTTACTGTGCAGGCCTCGAAGTGTGGCAAGATCCCTGACGGAGGGCTGACCTGAGCAAGGCCTGGTTGGCAGTGCCTCTTCAGGGGCCTAGCAGTGTAAAGTGAGGAATTGTGCTTTTTGCTCAGTTTGGATCTCCCATCGACGTCCTGCTTAACCTAGCGAGCCGGCAGGTGTGAGCTCCCGGAAGGAACGCTGAGCAGAGTGTTTGTCTCACTGCAGGTAGGGCCCTTGTCCTCACTGAGTCCAAGTTGCCCAGCATATGAGACCAGCTCGGACTGTATTCTGAGCTGGGGCAAGCTGCGGCAACCTAGGTTTCCAAGAAGAGAGAGAGCAGTGTGTTGCCTGGGCTCTGCATGCCAAGACATTTTTTGAGGGCCTACACGGCTGCTTGTTGCTCAGGAGGCAGAGAGGAGACGTGGAGGGCCTCGTTTTCTTTCAAGGGAAACGGTGCGGTGGCCAGAGTGCTTGGAGTCCTGAAAGCTATCCTCTCGTTCCACTGAAACACAACAACGGTGGAGACCTGATGAAAAGCGAGGCACGCAGAGCTTGCCCGGTGGAAACTTAGACACTACCCTGAGGCTCAGGGTGGCTTTGCGCTTTCCCAGGCTGAACGAGGTCTGCGGGATGATCTCTCCTCCAGCGTGGCAGGAACCCGGTTGCTCGGGGGAAAGTGCTCGTTTCCTACGCAAGCATACCTGCGGAGGCTAGAAGCAGGGCAACTTCAGGGTTTGGCAGGCAGGCCCTGGGACACTAGAATCCAACCTTCCAAAGGGAATAGGCTGCTTTTGTCAGCAGAGCCACCTACCCTTGTCAGCACCCAGCATAAGTACCTGCAGTATGGGAGCTACGGAGGGAGAGAAATGGGACACACTGGGTACCTGAGAAGCTCCCCTCGACACCTGCAAGCAGCCTGATTCTCTGGGGGAACATACTCGTTTCCTCCCCGTTTGTGCCTGCAGTGAGTAGAAGCTGGGCCTTCCTAAGTTTTCACAAACAGCTTCGAGGCTACAAGAATGCAGATATCCAAAGGGGAAAAGACTGCTTTTCGAAGCAGGGCCACCTATCCTAGTTCACAGCAAACATGAGTCCCTGCAGTAGTGGAACTGCCGAGGGAGAGCATGGCGAAATCCTAGGAACTTCGCTAAGTATCTTTGACTGTGCAAGCGTCGAAGTGTGGCAAGATTCCTGACGGAGGGCTTGCCTGAGCGAGGCCTAGTCGTCAGTGCCTCTTCCGGGCGCCTAGCAGTGTAAAGTGAGCAATTGTGCTCTTTGCTCAGCTTGGATCTCACATCGACGTTCTGCTTAACATAGCGAGACGGCACGTGTGAGCTCCCGGAAGGAACGCTGAGCAGAGTGTTTGTCTCAGTGCAGGTAGGGCCCTTGTCCTCACTGAGTCCAAGTTGCCCAGCACATGAAACCAGCTCGGACTGTCTCCGTGATCTGGGGCAAGCTGCGGCAACCTAGGGTACCAAGAAGAGAGAGAGCAGTGTGCCGCCTGGGCTCTGCATGCCAAGACGTGTGTTGAAGGCCTACACGGCTGCTTGTTGCTCAGCAGGCAGAGAGGAGACGTGGAGGGGCTCCGTTTCCTTTCAAGGGAAACGGTGCGGAGGCCAGAGTGCTTGGAGTCCTAAAAGCTATCCTCTCGTTCCACTGAAGCACAACAACGATGGAGACCTCATGGAAAGCGAGGCACGCAGAGCTTACCCGGTGGAAACTTAGACACTACCCTGAGGCTCAGGGTGGCCTTGCGCTTTCCGAGGCGGATAAGGTCTGCCGGATGATCTCTCCTCCAGCGTGGCAGGGACCCGTTTGTCGGGGGAAAGTGCTCGTTTCCTACGCAAGCGTACCTGCGGAGGCTAGAAGCAGGGCAACTTCAGGGTTTGGCAGGCAGGCCCTGGGACACTAGAATCCAACCTTCCAAAGGGAAAAGGCTGCTTTTGTCAGCAGAGCCACCTACCCTTGTCAGCACGCAGCATAAGTTATTGCACTATGGGAGCTGCGAAGGGAGAGAAATGGGACACACTGGGCACCTGAGAAGCTCTCCTCGACACTTGCAAGCAGCCTGTTTCTCTGGGGGAACATACTCGTTTCCTCCCCGGTTGTGCCTGCAGTGAGTAGAAGCTGGGCCTTCCTAGGGTTTCACAAACAGCTCCGAGTCTACAAGAATCTAGATATCCAAAGGGGAAAAGACTGCTTCTCGAAGCAGATCCACCTATCCTAGTTCACAGCAAACATGAGTCCCTGCGCTAGTGGAGCTGCTGAGGGAGAGCATGGCGAAAGCCTGGGAACTTCCTTAAGTACCTTTACTGTGCAGGCCTCGAAGTGTGGCAAGATCCCTGACGGAGGGCTGACCTGAGCAAGGCCTGGTTGGCAGTGCCTCTTCCGGGGGCCTAGCAGTGTAAAGTGAGGAATTGTGCTTTTTGCTCAGTTTGGATCTCCCATCGACGTCCTGCTTAACCTAGCGAGCCCGGCAGGTGTGAACTCCCGGAAGGAACGCTGAGCAGAGTGTTTGTCTCACTGCAGGTAGGGCCCGTGTCCTCACTGAGTCCAAGTTGCCCAGCATATGAGACCAGCTCGGACTGTCTTCGTGAGCTGGGGCAAGCTGCGGCAACCTAGGTTTCCAAGAAGAGAGAGAGCAGTGTGCCGCCTGGGCTCTGCATGCCAAGACGTGTTTTGAAGGGCCTACACGGCTGGTTGTGCTCAGGAGGCAGAGAGGAGACGTGGAGGGCCTCGTTTACTTTTAAGGGAAACGGTGCGGTGGCCAGAGTGCTTGGAGTCCTGAAAGCTATCCTCGCGTTCCACTGAAACACAACAACGGTGGAGAACTGATGAAAAGCGAGGCACGCAGAGCTTGCCCGTTGGAGACTCAGACACTACCCTGAGGCTCAGGGTGGCCTTGCGCTTTCCCAGGCTGAACGAGGTCTGCGGGATGATCTCTCCTCCAGCGTGGCAGGAACCCGTTTGCTCGGGGGAAAATGCTCGTTTCCTACGCAAGCGTACCTGCGGAGGCTAGCAGCAGGGCAACTTCAGGGTTTGGCAGGCAGGCCCTGGGACACTAGAATCCAACCTTCCAAAGGGAAAAGGCTGCTTTTGTCAGCAGAGCCACCTACATTTGTCAGCACCCAGCATAAGTTATTGCAGTATGGGAGCTGTGAAGGGAGAGAAATGGGACACACTGGGCACCTGAGAAGCTCTCCTCGACACTTGCAAGCAGCCTGTTTCTCTGGGGGAACATACTCGTTTCCTCCCCGGTTGTGCCTGCAGTGAGTAGAAGCTGGGCCTTCCTAGGGTTTCACAAACAGCTCCGAGTCTACAAGAATCTAGATATCCAAAGGGGAAAAGACTGCTTCTCGAAGCAGATCCACCTATCCTAGTTCACAGCAAACATGAGTCCCTGCGCTAGTGGAGCTGCTGAGGGAGAGCATGGCGAAACCCTGGGAACATCCTTAAGTACCTTTACTGTGCAGGCCTCGAAGTGTGGCAAGATCCCTGACGGAGGGCTGACCTGAGCAAGGCCTGGTTGGCAGTGCCTCTTCAGGGGCCTAGCAGTGTAAAGTGAGGAATTGTGCTTTTTGCTCAGTTTGGATCTCCCATCGACGTCCTGCTTCACCTAGCGAGCCGGCAGGTGTGAGCTCCCGGAAGGAACGCTGAGCAGAGTGTTTGTCTCACTGCAGGTAGGGCCCTTGTCCTCACTGAGTCCAAGTTGCCCAGCATATGAGACCAGCTCGGACTGTATTCTGAGCTGGGGCAAGCTGCGGCAACCTAGGTTTCCAAGAAGAGAGAGAGCAGTGTGTTGCCTGGGCTCTGCATGCCAAGACATGTTTTGAGGGCCTACACGGCTGCTTGTTGCTCAGGAGGCAGAGAGGAGACGTGGAGGGCCTCGTTTTCTTTCAAGGGAAACGGTGCGGTGGCCAGAGTGCTTGGAGTCCTGAAAGCTATCCTCTCGTGCCACTGAAACACAACAACGGTGGAGACCTGATGAAAAGCGAGGAACGCAGAGCTTGCCCGGTGGAAACTTAGACACTACCCTGAGGCTCAGGGTGGCCTTGCGCTTTCCCAGGCTGAACGAGGTCTGCGGGATGATCTCTCCTCCAGCGTGGCAGGAACCCGGTTGCTCGGGGGAAAGTGCTCGTTTCCTACGCAAGCGTACCTGCGGAGGCTAGAAGCAGGGCAACTTCAGGGTTTGGCAGGCAGGCCCTGGGACACTAGAATCCAACCTTCCAAAGGGAATAGGCTGCTTTTGTCAGCAGAGCCACCTACCCTTGTCAGCAGCCAGCATATGTACCTGCAGTATGGGAGCTACGAAGGGAGAGAAATGGGACACACTGGGTACCTGAGAAGCTCCCCTCGACACCTGCAAGCAGCCTGTTTCTCTGGGGGAACATACTCGTTTCCTCCCCGGTTGTGCCTGCAGTGAGTAGAAGCTGGGCCTTCCTAGGTTTTCACAAACAGCTTCGAGGCTACAAGAATGCAGATATCCAAAGGGGAAAAGACTGCTTTTCGAAGCAGGGCCACCTATCCTAGTTCACAGCAAACATGAGTCCCTGCAGTAGTGGAACTGCCGAGGGAGAGCATGGCGAAATCCTAGGAACTTCGCTAAGTATCTTTGACTGTGCAGGCGTCGAAGTGTGGCAAGATTCCTGACAGAGGGCTTGCCTGAGCGCGGCGTAGTTGTCAGTGCCTCTTCCGGGCGCCTAGCAGTGTAAAGTGAGCAACTGTGCTCTTTGCTCAGCTTGGATCTCACATCGACGTTCTGCTTAACATAGCGAGACGGCAGGTGTGAGCTCCCGGAAGGAACGCTGAGCAGAGTGTTTGTCTCAGTGCAGGTAGGGCCCTTGTCCTCACTGAGTCCAAGTTGCCCAGCACATGAAACCAGCTCGGACTGTCTCCGTGATCTGGGGCAAGCTGCGGCAACCTAGGGTACCAAGAAGAGAGAGAGCAGTGTGCCGCCTGGGCTCTGCATGCCAAGACGTGTGTTGAAGGCCTACACGGCTGCTTGTTGCTCAGCAGGCAGAGAGGAGAAGTGGAGGGGTTCCGTTTCCTTTCAAGGGAAACGGTGCGGAGGCCAGAGTGCTTGGAGTCCTAAAAGCTATCCTCTCGTTCCACTGAAGCACAACAACGATGGAGAGCTCATGGAAAGCGAGGCACGCAGAGCTTGCCCGGTAGAAACTTAGACACTACCCTGAGGCTCAAGGTGGCCTTGCACTTTCCGAGGCGGATCGAGGTCTGCCGGATTATCTCTCCTCCAGCGTGGCAGGAACCCGGTTTCTCGGGGGAAAGTGCTCGTTTCCTACGCAAGCGTACCTGCGGAGGCTAGAAGCAGGGCAAATTCAGGGTATGGCAGGCAGGCCCTGGGACACTAGAATCCAACCTTCCAAAGGGAAAAGGCTGCTTTTGTCAGCAGAGCCACCTACCCTTGTCAGCAGCCAGCATAAGTTACCGCAGTATGGGAGCTGCGAAGGGAGAGAAATGGGACACACTGGGAACCTGAGAAGCTCTCCTGGACACTTGCAAGCAGCCTGTTTCTCTGGGGGAACATACTCGTCTCCTCCTCGGGTGTGCCTGCAGTGAGTAGAAGCTGGGCCTTCCTAGGGTTTCACAAACAGCTCCGAGTCTACAAGAATCTAGATATCCAAAGGGGAAAAGACTGCTTTTCGAAGCAGATCCACCTATCCTAGTTCACAGCAAACATGAGTGCCTGCGCTAGTGGAGCTGCTGAGGGAGAGCATGGCGAAACCCTGGGAACTTCCTTAAGTACCTTTACTGTGCAGGCCTCGAAGTGTGGCAAGATCCCTGACGGAAGGCTGAACTGAGCAAGGCCTGGTTGGCAGTGCCTCTTCCGGGGGCCTAGCAGTGTAAAGTGAGGAATTGTGCTTTTTGCTCAGTTTGGATCTCCCATCGACGTCCTGCTTAACCTAGCGAGCCCGGCAGGTGTGAACTCCCGGAAGGAACGCTGAGCAGAGTGTTTGTCTCACTGCAGGTAGGGCCCTTGTCCTCACTGAGTCCAAGTTGCCCAGCATATGAGACCAGCTCGGACTGTCTTCGTGAGCTGGGGCAAGCTGCGGCAACCTAGGTTTCCAAGAAGAGAGAGAGCAGTGTGCCGCCTGGGCTCTGCATGCCAAGACGTGTTTTGAAGGGCCTACACGGCTGGTTGTGCTCAGGAGGCAGAGAGGAGACGTGGAGGGCCTCGTTTACTTTTAAGGGAAACGGTGCGGTGGCCAGAGTGCTTGGAGTCCTGAAAGCTATCCTCGCGTTCCACTGAAACACAACAACGGTGGAGAACTGATGAAAAGCGAGGCACGCAGAGCTTGCCCGGTGGAAACTCAGACACTACCCTGAGGCTCAGGGTGGCCTTGCGCTTTCCCAGGCTGAACGAGGTCTGCGGGATGATCTCTCCTCCAGCGTGGCAGGAACCCGGTTGCTCGGGGGAAAATGCTCGTTTCCTACGCAAGCGTACTTGCGGAGGCTAGCAGCAGGGCAACTTCAGGGTTTGGCAGGCAGGCCCTGGGACACTAGAATCCAACCTTCCAAAGGGAAAAGGCTGCTTTTGTCAGCAGAGCCACCTACATTTGTCAGCACCCAGCATAAGTTATTGCAGTATGGGAGCTGTGAAGGGAGAGAAATGGGACACACTGGGCACCTGAGAAGCTCTCCTCGACACTTGCAAGCAGCCTGTTTCTCTGGGGGAACATACTCGTTTCCTCCCCGGGTGTGCCTGCAGTGAGTAGAAGCTGTGCCTTCCTAGGGTTTCACAAACAGCTCCGAGTCTACAAGAATCTAGATATCCAAAGGGGAAAAGACTGCTTCTCGAAGCAGATCCACCTATCCTAGTTCACAGCAAACATGAGTCCCTGCGCTAGTGGAGCTGCTGAGGGAGAGCATGGCGAAACCCTGGGAACTTCCTTAAGTACCTTTACTGTGCAGGCCTCGAAATGTGGCAAGATCCTGACGGAGGGCTGACCTGAGCAAGGCCTGGTTGGCAGTTCCTCTTCCGGGGGCCTAGCAGTGTAAAGTGCGGAATTGTGCTTTTTGCTCAGTTTGGATCTCCCATCGACGTCCTGCTTAACCTAGCGAGCCGGCAGGTGTGAGCTCCCGGAAGGAACGCTGAGCAGAGTGTTTGTCTCACTGCAGGTAGGGCCCTTGTCCTCACTGAGTCCAAGTTGCCCAGCATATGAGACCAGCTCGGACTGTCTTCGTGAGCTGGGGCAAGCTGCGGCAACCTAGGTTTCCAAGAAGAGAGAGAGCAGTGTGCCGCCTGGGCTCTGCATGCCAAGACGTGTTTTGAAGGGCCTACACGGCTGCTTGTTGCTCAGGAGGCACTGAGGAGACGTGGAGGGGCTCCGTTTTCTTTCAAGGGAAACGGTGCGTTGGCCAGAGTGCTTGGAGTCCTGAAAGCTATCCTCTCGTTCCACTGGAGCACAACAACGGTGGAAACCTCATGGAAAGTGAGGCACGCAGAGCTTGCCCGGTGGAAACTTAGACACTACCCTGAGGCTCAGGGTGGCCTTGCGCTTTCCCAGGCTGAACGAGGTCTGCGGGATGATCTCTCCTCCAGCGTGGCAGGAACCCGGTTGCTCGGGGGAAAGTGCTCGTTTCCTACGCAAGCATACCTGCGGAGGCTAGAAGCAGGGCAACTTCAGGGTTTGGCAGGCAGGCCCTGGGACACTAGAATCCAACCTTCCAAAGGGAATAGGCTGCTTTTGTCAGCAGAGCCACCTACCCTTGTCAGCACCCAGCATAAGTACCTGCAGTATGGGAGCTACGGAGGGAGAGAAATGGGACACACTGGGTACCTGAGAAGCTCCCCTCGACACCTGCAAGCAGCCTGATTCTCTGGGGGAACATACTCGTTTCCTCCCCGGTTGTGCCTGCAGTGAGTAGAAGCTGGGCCTTCCTAGGTTTTCACAAACAGCTTCGAGGCTACAAGAATGCAGATATCCAAAGGGGAAAAGACTGCTTTTCGAAGCAGGGCCACCTATCCTAGTTCACAGCAAACATGAGTCCCTGCAGTAGTGGAACTGCCGAGGGAGAGCATGGCGAAATCCTAGGAACTTCGCTAAGTATCTTTGACTGTGCAAGCGTCGAAGTGTGGCAAGATTCCTGACGGAGGGCTTGCCTGAGCGAGGCCTAGTCGTCAGTGCCTCTTCCGGGCGCCTAGCAGTGTAAAGTGAGCAATTGTGCTCTTTGCTCAGCTTGGATCTCACATCGACGTTCTGCTTAACATAGCGAGACGGCACGTGTGAGCTCCCGGAAGGAACGCTGAGCAGAGTGTTTGTCTCAGTGCAGGTAGGGCCCTTGTCCTCACTGAGTCCAAGTTGCCCAGCACATGAGACCAGCTCGGACTGTCTCCGTGATCTGGGGCAAGCTGCGGCAACCTAGGTTTCCAAGAAGAGAGAGAGCATTGTGCCGCCTGAGCTCTGCATGCCAAGACGTGTGTTGAAGGCCTACACGGCTGCTTGTTGCTCAGCAGGCAGAGAGGAGAAGTGGAGGGGTTCCGTTTCCTTTCAAGGGAAATGGTGCGGAGGCCAGAGTGCTTGGAGTCCTAAAAGCTATCCTCTCGTTCCACTGAAGCACAACAACGATGGAGAGCTCATGGAAAGCGAGGCACGCAGAGCTTGCCCGGTGGAAACTTAGACACTACCCTGAGGCTCAGGGTGGCCTTGCGCTTTCCGAGGCCGATCGAGGTCTGCCGGATTATCTCTCCTCCAGCGTGGCAGGGACCCGTTTCTCGGGGGAAAGTGCTCGTTTCCTACGCAAGCGTACCTGCGGAGGCTAGAAGCAGGACAACTTCAGGGTTTGGCAGGCAGGCCCTGGGACACTAGAATCCAACCTTCCAAAGGGAAAAGGCTGCTTTTGTCAGCAGAGCCACCTACCCTTGTCAGCAGCCAGCATAAGTTACTCCAGTATGGGAGCTGAGAAGGGAGAGAAATGGGACACACTGGGTACCTGAGAAGCTCTCCTCGACACTTGCAAGCAGCCTGTTTCTCTGGGGGAACATACTCGTTTCCTCCACGGGTGTGCCTGCAGTGAGTAGAAGCTGGGCCTTCCTAGGGTTTCACAAAAAGCTCCGAGTCTACAAGAATCTAGATATCCAAAGGGAAAAGTCTGCTTTTCGAAGCAGATCCACCTATCCTAGTTCACAGCAAACATGAGTCCCTGCGCTAGTGGAGCTGCCGAGGGAGAGCATGGCGAAACCCTGAGAACTTCGCTAAGTACCTTTCACTGTGCAGGCGTCGAAGTGTGGCAAGATTCCTGCCGGAGGGCTGACCTGAGTAAGGCCTGGTTGGCAGTGCCTCTTCCGGGAGCCTAGCAGTGTAAAGTGAGCAATTGTGCTTTTTGCTCAGCATGGATCTCACATCGACGTTGTGCTTAACCTAGCGAGACGGCAGGTGTGAGCTCCCGGAAGGAACGCTGAGCAGAGTGTTTGTCTCAGTGCAGGTAGGGCCCTTGTCCTCACTGAGTCCAAGTTGCCCAGCACATGAGACCAGTTCGGACTGTCTCCGTGATCTGGGGCAAGCTGCGGCAACCTAGGTTTCCAAGAATAGAGAGAGCAGTGTGCCGCCTGGGCTCTGCATGCCAAGACGTGTGTTGAAGGCCTACACGGCTGCCTGTTGCTCAGCAGGCAGAGAGGAGAAGTGGAGGGGCTCCGTTTCCTTTCAAGGGAAACGGTGCGGAGGCCAGAGTGCTTGGAGTCCTAAAAGCTATCCTCTCGTTCCACTGAAGCACAACAACGATGGAGACTTAATGGAAAGCGAGGCACGCAGAGCTTGCCCGGTGGAAACTTAGACACTACCCTGAGGCTCAGGGTGGCCTTGCGCTTTCCGAGGCGGATAAGGTCTGCCGGATGATCTCTCCTCCAGCGTGGCAGGGACCCGTTTGTCGGGGGAAAGTGCTCGTTTCCTACGCAAGCGTACCTGCGGAGGCTAGAAGCAGGGCAACTTCAGGGTTTGGCAGGCAGGCCCTGGGACACTAGAATCCAACCTTCCAAAGGGAAAAGGCTGCTTTTGTCAGCAGAGCCACCTACCCTTGTCAGCACGCAGCATAAGTTATTGCACTATGGGAGCTGCGAAGGGAGAGAAATGGGACACACTGGGCACCTGAGAAGCTCTCCTCGACACTTGCAAGCAGCCTGTTTCTCTGGGGGAACATACTCGTTTCCTCCCCGGTTGTGCCTGCAGTGAGTAGAAGCTGGGCCTTCCTAGGGTTTCACAAACAGCTCCGAGTCTACAAGAATCTAGATATCCAAAGGGGAAAAGACTGCTTCTCGAAGCAGATCCACCTATCCTAGTTCACAGCAAACATGAGTCCCTGCGCTAGTGGAGCTGCTGAGGGAGAGCATGGCGAAAGCCTGGGAACTTCCTTAAGTACCTTTACTGTGCAGGCCTCGAAGTGTGGCAAGATCCCTGACGGAGGGCTGACCTGAGCAAGGCCTGGTTGGCAGTGCCTCTTCCGGGGGCCTAGCAGTGTAAAGTGAGGAATTGTGCTTTTTGCTCAGTTTGGACCTCCCATCGACGTCCTGCTTAACCTAGCGAGCCCGGCAGGTGTGAACTCCCGGAAGGAACGCTGAGCAGAGTGTTTGTCTCACTGCAGGTAGGGCCCGTGTCCTCACTGAGTCCAAGTTGCCCAGCATATGAGACCAGCTCGGACTGTCTTCGTGAGCTGGGGCAAGCTGCGGCAACCTAGGTTTCCAAGAAGAGAGAGAGCAGTGTGCCGCCTGGGCTCTGCATGCCAAGACGTGTTTTGAAGGGCCTACACGGCTGGTTGTGCTCAGGAGGCAGAGAGGAGACGTGGAGGGCCTCGTTTACTTTTAAGGGAAACGGTGCGGTGGCCAGAGTGCTTGGAGTCCTGAAATCTATCCTCGCGTTCCACTGAAACACAACAACGGTGGAGAACTGATGAAAAGCGAGGCACGCAGAGCTTGCCCGATGGAGACTCAGACACTACCCTGAGGCTCAGGGTGGCCTTGCGCTTTCCCAGGCTGAACGAGGTCTGCGGGATGATCTCTCCTCCAGCGTGGCAGGAACCCGGTTGCTCGGGGGAAAGTGCTCGTTTCCTACGCAAGCGTACCTGCGGAGGCTAGCAGCAGGGCAACTTCAGGGTTTGGCAGGCAGGCCCTGGGACACTAGAATCCAACCTTCCAAAGGGAAAAGGCTGCTTTTGTCAGCAGAGCCACCTACATTTGTCAGCACCCAGCATAAGTTATTGCAGTATGGGAGCTGTGAAGGGAGAGAAATGGGACACACTGGGCACCTGAGAAGCTCTCCTCGACACTTGCAAGCAGCCTGTTTCTCTGGGGGAACATACTCGTTTCCTCCCCGGTTGTGCCTGCAGTGAGTAGAAGCTGGGCCTTCCTAGGGTTTCACAAACAGCTCCGAGTCTACAAGAATCTAGATATCCAAAGGGGAAAAGACTGCTTCTCGAAGCAGATCCACCTATCCCAGTTCACAGCAAACATGAGTCCCTGCGCTAGTGGAGCTGCTGAGGGAGAGCATGGCGAAACCCTGGGAACATCCTTAAGTACCTTTACTGTGCAGGCCTCGAAGTGTGGCAAGATCCCTGACGGAGGGCTGACCTGAGCAAGGCCTGGTTGGCAGTGCCTCTTCAGGGGCCTAGCAGTGTAAAGTGAGGAATTGTGCTTTTTGCTCAGTTTGGATCTCCCATCGACGTCCTGCTTCACCTAGCGAGCCGGCAGGTGTGAGCTCCCGGAAGGAACGCTGAGCAGAGTGTTTGTCTCACTGCAGGTAGGGCCCTTGTCCTCACTGAGTCCAAGTTGCCCAGCATATGAGACCAGCTCGGACTGTATTCTGAGCTGGGGCAAGCTGCGGCAACCTAGGTTTCCAAGAAGAGAGAGAGCAGTGTGTTGCCTGGGCTCTGCATGCCAAGACATGTTTTGAGGGCCTACACGGCTGCTTGTTGCTCAGGAGGCAGAGAGGAGACGTGGAGGGCCTCGTTTTCTTTCAAGGGAAACGGTGCGGTGGCCAGAGTGCTTGGAGTCCTGAAAGCTATCCTCTCGTGCCACTGAAACACAACAACGGTGGAGACCTGATGAAAAGCGAGGAACGCAGAGCTTGCCCGGTGGAAACTCAGACACTACCCTGAGGCTCAGGGTGGCCTTGCGCTTTCCCAGGCTGAACGAGGTCTGCGGGATGATCTCTCCTCCAGCGTGGCAGGAACCCGGTTGCTCGGGGGAAAGTGCTCGTTTCCTACGCAAGCGTACCTGCGGAGGCTAGAAGCAGGGCAACTTCAGGGTTTGGCAGGCAGGCCCTGGGACACTAGAATCCAACCTTCCAAAGGGAATAGGCTGCTTTTGTCAGCAGAGCCACCTACCCTTGTCAGCAGCCAGCATAAGTACCTGCAGTATGGGAGCTACGAAGGGAGAGAAATGGGACACACTGGGTACCTGAGAAGCTCCCCTCGACACCTGCAAGCAGCCTGTTTCTCTGGGGGAACATACTCGTTTCCTCCCCGGTTGTGCCTGCAGTGAGTAGAAGCTGGGCCTTCCTAGGTTTTCACAAACAGCTTCGAGGCTACAAGAATGCAGATATCCAAAGGGGAAAAGACTGCTTTTCGAAGCAGGGCCACCTATCCTAGTTCACAGCAAACATGAGTCCCTGCAGTAGTGGAACTGCCGAGGGAGAGCATGGCGAAATCCTAGGAACTTCACTAAGTATCTTTGACTGTGCAGGCGTCGAAGTGTGGCAAGATTCCTGACAGAGGGCTTGCCTGAGCGCGGCGTAGTTGTCAGTGCCTCTTCCGGGCGCCTAGCAGTGTAAAGTGAGCAACTGTGCTCTTTGCTCAGCTTGGATCTCACATCGACGTTCTGCTTAACATAGCGAGACGGCAGGTGTGAGCTCCCGGAAGGAACGCTGAGCAGAGTGTTTGTCCCAGTGCAGGTAGGGCCCTTGTCCTCACTGAGTCCAAGTTGCCCAGCACATGAAACCAGCTCGGACTGTCTCCGTGATCTGGGGCAAGCTGCGGCAACCTAGGGTACCAAGAAGAGAGAGAGCAGTGTGCCGCCTGGGCTCTGCATGCCAAGACGTGTGTTGAAGGCCTACACGGCTGCTTGTTGCTCAGCAGGCAGAGAGGAGAAGTGGAGGGGTTCCGTTTCCTTTCAAGGGAAACGGTGCGGAGGCCAGAGTGCTTGGAGTCCTAAAAGCTATCCTCTCGTTCCACTGAAGCACAACAACGATGGAGAGCTCATGGAAAGCGAGGCACGCAGAGCTTGCCCGGTGGAAACTTAGACACTACCCTGAGGCTCAAGGTGGCCTTGCACTTTCCGAGGCGGATCGAGGTCTGCCGGATTATCTCTCCTCCAGCGTGGCAGGAACCCGGTTTCTCGGGGGAAAGTGCTCGTTTCCTACGCAAGCGTACCTGCGGAGGCTAGAAGCAGGGCAAATTCAGGGTATGGCAGGCAGGCCCTGGGACACTAGAATCCAACCTTCCAAAGGGAAAAGGCTGCTTTTGTCAGCAGAGCCACCTACCCTTGTCAGCAGCCAGCATAAGTTACTGCAGTATGGGAGCTGCGAAGGGAGAGAAATGGGACACACTGGGAACCTGAGAAGCTCTCCTCGACACTTGCAAGCAGCCTGTTTCTCTGGGGGAACATACTCGTCTCCTCCTCGGGTGTGCCTGCAGTGAGTAGAAGCTGGGCCTTCCTAGGGTTTCACAAACAGCTCCGAGTCTACAAGAATCTAGATATCCAAAGGGGAAAAGACTGCTTTTCGAAGCAGATCCACCTATCCTAGTTCACAGCAAACATGAGTGCCTGCGCTAGTGGAGCTGCTGAGGGAGAGCATGGCGAAACCCTGGGAACTTCCTTAAGTACCTTTACTGTGCAGGCCTCGAAGTGTGGCAAGATCCCTGACGGAAGGCTGAACTGAGCAAGGCCTGGTTGGCAGTGCCTCTTCCGGGGGCCTAGCAGTGTAAAGTGAGGAATTGTGCTTTTTGCTCAGTTTGGATCTCCCATCGACGTCCTGCTTAACCTAGCGAGCCCGGCAGGTGTGAACTCCCGGAAGGAACGCTGAGCAGAGTGTTTGTCTCACTGCAGGTAGGGCCCTTGTCCTCACTGAGTCCAAGTTGCCCAGCATATGAGACCAGCTCGGACTGTCTTCGTGAGCTGGGGCAAGCTGCGGCAACCTAGGTTTCCAAGAAGAGAGAGAGCAGTGTGCCGCCTGGGCTCTGCATGCCAAGACGTGTTTTGAAGGGCCTACACGGCTGGTTGTGCTCAGGAGGCAGAGAGGAGACGTGGAGGGCCTCGTTTACTTTTAAGGGAAACGGTGCGTTGGCCAGAGTGCTTGGAGTCCTGAAAGCTATCCTCTCGTTCCACTGGAGCACAACAACGGTGGAAACCTCATGGAAAGTGAGGCACGCAGAGCTTGCCCGGTGGAAACTTAGACACTACCCTGAGGCTCAGGGTGGCCTTGCGCTTTCCCAGGCTGAACGAGGTCTGCGGGATGATCTCTCCTCCAGCGTGGCAGGAACCCGGTTGCTCGGGGGAAAGTGCTCGTTTCCTACGCAAGCGTACCTGCGGAGGCTAGCAGCAGGGCAACTTCAGGGTTTGGCAGGCAGGCCCTGGGACACTAGAATCCAACCTTCCAAAGGGAAATGGCTGCTTTTGTCAGCAGAGCCACCTACATTTGTCAGCACGCAGCATAAGTTATTGCAGTATGGGAGCTGCGAAGGGAGAGAAATGGGACACACTGGGCACCTGAGAAGCTCTCCTCGACACTTGCAAGCAGCCTGTTTCTCTGGGAGAACATACTCGTTTCCTCCCCGGTTGTGCCTGCAGTGAGTAGAAGCTGGGCCTTCCTAGGGTTTCACAAACAGCTCCGAGTCTACAAGAATCTAGATATCCAAAGGGGAAAAGACTGCTTTTCGAAGCAGATCCACCTATCCTAGTTCACAGCAAACATGAGTCCCTACGCTAGTGGAGCTGCTGAGGGAGAGCATGGCTAAACCCTGGGAACTTCCTTAAGTACCTTTACTGTGCAGGCCTCGAAGTGTGGCAAGATCCCTGACGGAGGGCTGACCTGAGCAAGGCCTGGTTGGCAGTGCCTCTTCAGGGGCCTAGCAGTGTAAAGTGAGGAATTGTGCTTTTTGCTCAGTTTGGATCTCCCATCGACGTCCTGCTTCACCTAGCGAGCCGGCAGGTGTGAGCTCCCGGAAGGAACGCTGAGCAGAGTGTTTGTCTCACTGCAGGTAGGGCCCTTGTCCTCACTGAGTCCAAGTTGCCCAGCATATGAGACCAGCTCGGACTGTATTCTGAGCTGGGGCAAGCTGCGGCAACCTAGGTTTCCAAGAAGAGAGAGAGCAGTGTGTTGCCTGGGCTCTGCATGCCAAGACATTTTTTGAGGGCCTACACGGCTGCTTGTTGCTCAGGAGGCAGAGAGGAGACGTGGAGGGCCTCGTTTTCTTTCAAGGGAAACGGTGCGGTGGCCAGAGTGCTTGGAGTCCTGAAAGCTATCCTCTCGTTCCACTGAAACACAACAACGGTGGAGACCTGATGAAAAGCGAGGCACGCAGAGCTTGCCCGGTGGAAACTTAGACACTACCCTGAGGCTCAGGGTGGCTTTGCGCTTTCCCAGGCTGAACGAGGTCTGCGGGATGATCTCTCCTCCAGCGTGGCAGGAACCCGGTTGCTCGGGGGAAAGTGCTCGTTTCCTACGCAAGCATACCTGCGGAGGCTAGAAGCAGGGCAACTTCAGGGTTTGGCAGGCAGGCCCTGGGACACTAGAATCCAACCTTCCAAAGGGAATAGGCTGCTTTTGTCAGCAGAGCCACCTACCCTTGTCAGCAGCCAGCATAAGTACCTGCAGTATGGGAGCTACGGAGGGAGAGAAATGGGACACACTGGGTACCTGAGAAGCTCCCCTCGACACCTGCAAGCAGCCTGATTCTCTGGGGGAACATACTCGTTTCCTCCCCGGTTGTGCCTGCAGTGAGTAGAAGCTGGGCCTTCCTAGGTTTTCACAAACAGCTTCGAGGCTACAAGAATGCAGATATCCAAAGGGGAAAAGACTGCTTTTCGAAGCAGGGCCACCTATCCTAGTTCACAGCAAACATGAGTCCCTGCAGTAGTGGAACTGCCGAGGGAGAGCATGGCGAAATCCTAGGAACTTCGCTAAGTATCTTTGACTGTGCAAGCGTCGAAGTGTGGCAAGATTCCTGACGGAGGGCTTGCCTGAGCGCGGCGTAGTTGTCAGTGCCTCTTCCGGGCGCCTAGCAGTGTAAAGTGAGCAACTGTGCTCTTTGCTCAGCTTGGATCTCACATCGACGTTCTGCTTAACATAGCGAGACGGCACGTGTGAGCTCCCGGAAGGAACGCTGAGCAGAGTGTTTGTCTCAGTGCAGGTAGGGCACTTGTCCTCACTGAGTCCAAGTTGCCCAGCACATGAAACCAGCTCGGACTGTCTCCGTGATCTGGGGCAAGCTGCGGCAACCTAGGGTACCAAGAAGAGAGAGAGCAGTGTGCCGCCTGGGCTCTGCATGCCAAGACGTGTGTTGAAGGCCTACACGGCTGCTTGTTGCTCAGCAGGCAGAGAGGAGACGTGGAGGGGCTCCGTTTCCTTTCAAGGGAAACGGTGCGGAGGCCAGAGTGCTTGGAGTCCTAAAAGCTATCCTCTCGTTCCACTGAAGCACAACAACGATGGAGACCTCATGGAAAGCGAGGCACGCAGAGCTTACCCGGTGGAAACTTAGACACTACCCTGAGGCTCAGGGTGGCCTTGCGCTTTCCGAGGCGGATAAGGTCTGCCGGATGATCTCTCCTCCAGCGTGGCAGGGACCCGTTTGTCGGGGGAAAGTGCTCGTTTCCTACGCAAGCGTACCTGCGGAGGCTAGAAGCAGGGCAACTTCAGGGTTTGGCAGGCAGGCCCTGGGACACTAGAATCCAACCTTCCAAAGGGAAAAGGCTGCTTTTGTCAGCAGAGCCACCTACCCTTGTCAGCACGCAGCATAAGTTATTGCACTATGGGAGCTGCGAAGGGAGAGAAATGGGACACACTGGGCACCTGAGAAGCTCTCCTCGACACTTGCAAGCAGCCTGTTTCTCTGGGGGAACATACTCGTTTCCTCCCCGGTTGTGCCTGCAGTGAGTAGAAGCTGGGCCTTCCTAGGGTTTCACAAACAGCTCCGAGTCTACAAGAATCTAGATATCCAAAGGGGAAAAGACTGCTTCTCGAAGCAGATTCACCTATCCTAGTTCACAGCAAACATGAGTCCCTGCGCTAGTGGAGCTGCTGAGGGAGAGCATGGCGAAAGCCTGGGAACTTCCTTAAGTACCTTTACTGTGCAGGCCTCGAAGTGTGGCAAGATCCCTGACGGAGGGCTGACCTGAGCAAGGCCTGGTTGGCAGTGCCTCTTCCGGGGGCCTAGCAGTGTAAAGTGAGGAATTGTGCTTTTTGCTCAGTTTGGATCTCCCATCGACGTCCTGCTTAACCTAGCGAGCCCGGCAGGTGTGAACTCCCGGAAGGAACGCTGAGCAGAGTGTTTGTCTCACTGCAGGTAGGGCCCGTGTCCTCACTGAGTCCAAGTTGCCCAGCATATGAGACCAGCTCGGACTGTCTTCGTGAGCTGGGGCAAGCTGCGGCAACTTAGGTTTCCAAGAAGAGAGAGAGCAGTGTGCCGCCTGGGCTCTGCATGCCAAGACGTGTTTTGAAGGGCCTACACGGCTGGTTGTGCTCAGGAGGCAGAGAGGAGACGTGGAGGGCCTCGTTTACTTTTAAGGGAAACGGTGCGGTGGCCAGAGTGCTTGGAGTCCTGAAAGCTATCCTCGCGTTCCACTGAAACACAACAACTGTGGAGAACTGATGAAAAGCGAGGCACGCAGAGCTTGCCCGTTGGAGACTCAGACACTACCCTGAGGCTCAGGGTGGCCTTGCGCTTTCCCAGGCTGAACGAGGTCTGCGGGATGATCTCTCCTCCAGCGTGGCAGGAACCCGGTTGCTCGGGGGAAAATGCTCGTTTCCTACGCAAGCGTACCTGCGGAGGCTAGCAGCAGGGCAACTTCAGGGTTTGGCAGGCAGGCCCTGGGACACTAGAATCCAACCTTCCAAAGGGAAAAGGCTGCTTTTGTCAGCAGAGCCACCTACATTTGTCAGCACCCAGCATAAGTTATTGCAGTATGGGAGCTGTGAAGGGAGAGAAATGGGACACACTGGGCACCTGAGAAGCTCTCCTCGACACTTGCAAGCAGCCTGTTTCTCTGGGGGAACATACTCGTTTCCTCCCCGGTTGTGCCTGCAGTGAGTAGAAGCTGTGCCTTCCTAGGGTTTCACAAACAGCTCCGAGTCTACAAGAATCTAGATATCCAAAGGGGAAAAGACTGCTTTTCGAAGCAGATCCACCTATCCTAGTTCACAGCAAACATGAGTCCCTACACTAGTGCAGCTGCTGAGGGAGAGCATGGCTAAACCCTGGGAACTTCCTTAAGTACCTTTACTGTGCAGGCCTCGAAGTGTGGCAAGATCCCTGACGGAGGGCTGACCTGAGCAAGGCCTGGTTGGCAGTGCCTCTTCAGGGGCCTAGCAGTGTAAAGTGAGGAATTGTGCTTTTTGCTCAGTTTGGATCTCCCATCGACGTCCTGCTTAACCTAGCGAGCCGGCAGGTGTGAGCTCCCGGAAGGAACGCTGAGCAGAGTGTTTGTCTCACTGCAGGTAGGGCCCTTGTCCTCACTGAGTCCAAGTTGCCCAGCATATGAGACCAGCTCGGACTGTATTCTGAGCTGGGGCAAGCTGCGGCAACCTAGGTTTCCAAGAAGAGAGAGAGCAGTGTGTTGCCTGGGCTCTGCATGCCAAGACATGTTTTGAGGGCCTACACGGCTGCTTGTTGCTCAGGAGGCAGAGAGGAGACGTGGAGGGCCTCGTTTTCTTTCAAGGGAAACGGTGCGGTGGCCAGAGTGCTTGGAGTCCTGAAAGCTATCCTCTCGTGCCACTGAAACACAACAACGGTGGAGACCTGATGAAAAGCGAGGAACGCAGAGCTTGCCCGGTGGAAACTCAGACACTACCCTGAGGCTCAGGGTGGCCTTGCGCTTTCCCAGGCTGAACGAGGTCTGCGGGATGATCTCTCCTCCAGCGTGGCAGGAACCCGGTTGCTCGGGGGAAAGTGCTCGTTTCCTACGCAAGCGTACCTGCGGAGGCTAGAAGCAGGGCAACTTCAGGGTTTGGCAGGCAGGCCCTGGGACACTAGAATCCAACCTTCCAAAGGGAATAGGCTGCTTTTGTCAGCAGAGCCACCTACCCTTGTCAGCAGCCAGCATAAGTACCTGCAGTATGGGAGCTACGAAGGGAGAGAAATGGGACACACTGGGTACCTGAGAAGCTCCCCTCGACACCTGCAAGCAGCCTGTTTCTCTGGGGGAACATACTCGTTTCCTCCCCGGTTGTGCCTGCAGTGAGTAGAAGCTGGGCCTTCCTAGGTTTTCACAAACAGCTTCGAGGCTACAAGAATGCAGATATCCAAAGGGGAAAAGACTGCTTTTCGAAGCAGGGCCACCTATCCTAGTTCACAGCAAACATGAGTCCCTGCAGTAGTGGAACTGCCGAGGGAGAGCATGGCGAAATCCTAGGAACTTCACTAAGTATCTTTGACTGTGCATGCGTCGAAGTGTGGCAAGATTCCTGACAGAGGGCTTGCCTGAGCGCGGCGTAGTTGTCAGTGCCTCTTCCGGGCGCCTAGCAGTGTAAAGTGAGCAACTGTGCTCTTTGCTCAGCTTGGATCTCACATCGACGTTCTGCTTAACATAGCGAGACGGCACGTGTGAGCTCCCGGAAGGAACGCTGAGCAGAGTGTTTGTCTCAGTGCAGGTAGGGCCCTTGTCCTCACTGAGTCCAAGTTGCCCAGCACATGAAACCAGCTCGGACTGTCTCCGTGATCTGGGGCAAGCTGCGGCAACCTAGGGTACCAAGAAGAGAGAGAGCAGTGTGCCGCCTGGGCTCTGCATGCCAAGACGTGTGTTGAAGGCCTACACGGCTGCTTGTTGCTCAGCAGGCAGAGAGGAGAAGTGGAGGGGTTCCGTTTCCTTTCAAGGGAAACGGTGCGGAGGCCAGAGTGCTTGGAGTCCTAAAAGCTATCCTCTCGTTCCACTGAAGCACAACAACGATGGAGAGCTCATGGAAAGCGAGGCACGCAGAGCTTGCCCGGTGGAAACTTAGACACTACCCTGAGGCTCAAGGTGGCCTTGCACTTTCCGAGGCGGATCGAGGTCTGCCGGATGATCTCTCCTCCAGCGTGGCAGGAACCCGGTTGCTCGGGGGAAAGTGTTCGTTTCCTACGCAAGCGTACCTGCGGAGGCTAGCAGCAGGGCAACTTCAGGGTTTGGCAGGCAGGCCCTGGGACACTAGAATCCAACCTTCCAAAGGGAAATGGCTGCTTTTGTCAGCAGAGCCACCTACATTTGTCAGCACGCAGCATAAGTTATTGCAGTATGGGAGCTGCGAAGGGAGAGAAATGGGACACACTGGGCACCTGAGAAGCTCTCCTCGACACTTGCAAGCAGCCTGTTTCTCTGGGAGAACATACTCGTTTCCTCCCCGGTTGTGCCTGCAGTGAGTAGAAGCTGGGCCTTCCTAGGGTTTCACAAACAGCTCCGAGTCTACAAGAATCTAGATATTCAAAGGGGAAAAGACTGCTTTTCGAAGCAGATCCACCTATCCTAGTTCACAGCAAACATGAGTCCCTACGCTAGTGGAGCTGCTGAGGGAGAGCATGGCGAAACCCTGGGAACTTCCTTAAGTACCTTTACTGTGCAGGCCTCGAAGTGTGGCAAGATCCCTGACGGAGGGCTGACCTGAGCAAGGCCTGGTTGGCAGTGCCTCTTCAGGGGCCTAGCAGTGTAAAGTGAGGAATTGTGCTTTTTGCTCAGTTTGGATCTCCCATCGACGTCCTGCTTAACCTAGCGAGCCGGCAGGTGTGAGCTCCCGGAAGGAACGCTGAGCAGAGTGTTTGTCTCACTGCAGGTAGGGCCCTTGTCCTCACTGAGTCCAAGTTGCCCAGCATATGAGACCAGCTCGGACTGTATTCTGAGCTGGGGCAAGCTGCGGCAACCTAGGTTTCCAAGAAGAGAGAGAGCAGTGTGTTGCCTGGGCTCTGCATGCCAAGACATTTTTTGAGCGCCTACACGGCTGCTTGTTGCTCAGGAGGCAGAGAGGAGACGTGGAGGGCCTCGTTTTCTTTCAAGGGAAACGGCGCGGTGGCCAGAGTGCTTGGAGTCCTGAAAGCTATCCTCTCGTTCCACTGAAACACAACAACGGTGGAGACCTGATGAAAAGCGAGGCACGCAGAGCTTGCCCGGTGGAAACTTAGACACTACCCTGAGGCTCAGGGTGGCTTTGCGCTTTCCCAGGCTGAACGAGGTCTGCGGGATGATCTCTCCTCCAGCGTGGCAGGAACCCGGTTGCTCGGGGGAAAGTGCTCGTTTCCTACGCAAGCATACCTGCGGAGGCTAGAAGCAGGGCAACTTCAGGGTTTGGCAGGCAGGCCCTGGGACACTAGAATCCAACCTTCCAAAGGGAATAGGCTGCTTTTGTCAGCAGAGCCACCTACCCTTGTCAGCACCCAGCATAAGTACCTGCAGTATGGGAGCTACGGAGGGAGAGAAATGGGACACACTGGGTACCTGAGAAGCTCCCCTCGACACCTGCAAGCAGCCTGATTCTCTGGGGGAACATACTCGTTTCCTCCCCGGTTGTGCCTGCAGTGAGTAGAAGCTGGGCCTTCCTAGGTTTTCACAAACAGCTTCGAGGCTACAAGAATGCAGATATCCAAAGGGGAAAAGACTGCTTTTCGAAGCAGGGCCACCTATCCTAGTTCACAGCAAACATGAGTCCCTGCAGTAGTGGAACTGCCGAGGGAGAGCATGGCGAAATCCTAGGAACTTCGCTAAGTATCTTTGACTGTGCAAGCGTCGAAGTGTGGCAAGATTCCTGACGGAGTGCTTGCCTGAGCGAGGCCTAGTCGTCAGTGCCTCTTCCGGGCGCCTAGCAGTGTAAAGTGAGGAATTGTGCTCTTTGCTCAGCTTGGATCTCACATCGACGTTCTGCTTAACATAGCGAGACGGCACGTGTGAGCTCCCGGAAGGAACGCTGAGCAGAGTGTTTGTCTCAGTGCAGGTAGGGCCCTTGTCCTCACTGAGTCCAAGTTGCCCAGCACATGAGACCAGCTCGGACTGTCTCCGTGATCTGGGGCAAGCTGCGGCAACCTAGGTTTCCAAGAAGAGAGAGAGCATTGTGCCGCCTGAGCTCTGCATGCCAAGACGTGTGTTGAAGGCCTACACGGCTGCTTGTTGCTCAGCAGGCAGAGAGGAGAAGTGGAGGGGTTCCGTTTCCTTTCAAGGGAAACGGTGCGCTGGCCAGAGTGCTTGGAGTCCTAAAAGCTATCCTCTCGTTCCACTGAAGCACAACAACGATGGAGAGCTCATGGAAAGCGAGGCACGCAGAGCTTGCCCGGTGGAAACTTAGACACTACCCTGAGGCTCAGGGTGGCCTTGCGCTTTCCGAGGCCGATCGAGGTCTGCCGGATTATCTCTCCTCCAGCGTGGCAGGGAACCGTTTCTCGGGGGAAAGTGCTCGTTTCCTACGCAAGCGTACCTGCGGAGGCTAGAAGCAGGACTACTTCAGGGTTTGGCAGGCAGGCCCTGGGACACTAGAATCCAACCTTCCAAAGGGAAAAGGCTGCTTTTGTCAGCAGAGCCACCTACCCTTGTCAGCAGCCAGCATAAGTTACTCCAGTATGGGAGCTGAGAAGGGAGAGAAATGGGACACACTGGGCACCTGAGAAGCTCTCCTCGACACTTGCAAGCAGCCTGTTTCTCTGGGGGAACATACTCGTTTCCTCCACGGGTGAGCCTGCAGTGAGTAGAAGCTGGGCCTTCCTAGGGTTTCACAAAAAGCTCCGAGTCTACAAGAATCTAGATATCCAAAGGGAAAAGTCTGCTTTTCGAAGCAGATCCACCTATCCTAGTTCACAGCAAACATGAGTCCCTGCGCTAGTGGAGCTGCCGAGGGAGAGCATGGCGAAACCCTGAGAACTTCGCTAAGTACCTTTCACTGTGCAGGCGTCGAAGTGTGGCAAGATTCCTGCCGGAGGGCTGACCTGAGTAAGGCCTGGTTGGCAGTGCCTCTTCCGGGAGCCTAGCAGTGTAAAGTGAGCAATTGTGCTTTTTGCTCAGCATGGATCTCACATCGACGTTGTGCTTAACCTAGCGAGACGGCAGGTGTGAGCTCCCGGAAGGAACGCTGAGCAGAGTGTTTGTCTCAGTGCAGGTAGTGCCCTTGTCCTCACTGAGTCCAAGTTGCCCAGCACATGAGACCAGCTCGGACTGTCTCCGTGATCTGGGGCAAGCTGCGGCAACCTAGGTTTCCAAGAATAGAGAGAGCAGTGTGCCGCCTGGGCTCTGCATGCCAAGACGTGTGTTGAAGGCCTACACGGCTGCCTGTTGCTCAGCAGGCAGAGAGGAGAAGTGGAGGGGCTCCGTTTCCTTTCAAGGGAAACGGTGCGGAGGCCAGAGTGCTTGGAGTCCTAAAAGCTATCCTCTCGTTCCACTGAAGCACAAGAACGATGGAGACTTAATGGAAAGCGAGGCACGCAGAGCTTGCCCGGTGGAAACTTAGACACTACCCTGAGGCTCAGGGTGGCCTTGCGCTTTCCCAGGCTGAAAGGTGTCTGCGGGATTATCTCTCCTCCAGCGTGGCAGGAACCCTGTTTCTCGGGGGAAAGTGCTCGTTTCCTACGCAAGCGTACCTGCGGAGGCTAGCAGCAGGGCAACTTCAGGGTTTGGCAGGCAGGCCCTGGGACACTAGAATCCAACCTTCCAAAGGGAAATGGCTGCTTTTGTCAGCAGAGCCACCTACATTTGTCAGCACCCAGCATAAGTTATTGCAGTATGGGAGCTGCGAAGGGAGAGAAATGGGACACACTGGGCACCTGAGAAGCTCTCCTCGACACTTGCAAGCAGCCTGTTTCTCTGGGAGAACTTACTCGTTTCCTCCCCGGTTGTGCCTGCAGTGAGTAGAAGCTGGGCCTTCCTAGGGTTTCACAAACAGCTCCGAGTCTACAAGAATCTAGATATCCAAAGGGGAAAAGACTGCTTTTCGAAGCAGATCCACCTATCCTAGTTCACAGCAAACATGAGTCCCTACGCTAGTGGAGCTGCTGAGGGAGAGCATGGCTAAACCCTGGGAACTTCCTTAAGTACCTTTACTGTGCAGGCCTCGAAGTGTGGCAAGATCCCTGACGGAGGGCTGACCTGAGCAAGGCCTGGTTGGCAGTGCCTCTTCAGGGGCCTAGCAGTGTAAAGTGAGGAATTGTGCTTTTTGCTCAGTTTGGATCTCCCATCGACGTCCTGCTTCACCTAGCGAGCCGGCAGGTGTGAGCTCCCGGAAGGAACGCTGAGCAGAGTGTTTGTCTCACTGCAGGTAGGGCCCTTGTCCTCACTGAGTCCAAGTTGCCCAGCATATGAGACCAGCTCGGACTGTATTCTGAGCTGGGGCAAGCTGCGGCAACCTAGGTTTCCAAGAAGAGAGAGAGCAGTGTGTTGCCTGGGCTCTGCATGCCAAGACATTTTTTGAGGGCCTACACGGCTGCTTGTTGCTCAGGAGGCAGAGAGGAGACGTGGAGGGCCTCGTTTTCTTTCAAGGGAAACGGTGCGGTGGCCAGAGTGCTTGGAGTCCTGAAAGCTATCCTCTCGTTCCACTGAAACACAACAACGGTGGAGACCTGATGAAAAGCGAGGCACGCAGAGCTTGCCCGGTGGAAA
Source organism: Eschrichtius robustus (assembly GCF_028021215.1). Classification (NCBI taxonomy): domain Eukaryota; kingdom Metazoa; phylum Chordata; class Mammalia; order Artiodactyla; family Eschrichtiidae; genus Eschrichtius; species Eschrichtius robustus. Next base: position 95,620 of record NW_027175466.1, on the reverse strand, counting down.
CTTAGACACTACCCTGAGGCTCAGGGTGGCTTTGCGCTTTCCCAGGCTGAACGAGGTCTGCGGGATGATCTCTCCTCCAGCGTGGCAGGAACCCGGTTGCTCGGGGGAAAGTGCTCGTTTCCTACGCAAGCATACCTGCGGAGGCTAGAAGCAGGGCAACTTCAGGGTTTGGCAGGCAGGCCCTGGGACACTAGAATCCAACCTTCCAAAGGGAATAGGCTGCTTTTGTCAGCAGAGCCACCTACCCTTGTCAGCACCCAGCATAAGTACCTGCAGTATGGGAGCTACGGAGGGAGAGAAATGGGACACACTGGGTACCTGAGAAGCTCCCCTCGACACCTGCAAGCAGCCTGATTCTCTGGGGGAACATACTCGTTTCCTCCCCGGTTGTGCCTGCAGTGAGTAGAAGCTGGGCCTTCCTAGGTTTTCACAAACAGCTTCGAGGCTACAAGAATGCAGATATCCAAAGGGGAAAAGACTGCTTTTCGAAGCAGGGCCACCTATCCTAGTTCACAGCAAACATGAGTCCCTGCAGTAGTGGAACTGCCGAGGGAGAGCATGGCGAAATCCTAGGAACTTCGCTAAGTATCTTTGACTGTGCAAGCGTCGAAGTGTGGCAAGATTCCTGACGGAGTGCTTGCCTGAGCGAGGCCTAGTCGTCAGTGCCTCTTCCGGGCGCCTAGCAGTGTAAAGTGAGGAATTGTGCTCTTTGCTCAGCTTGGATCTCACATCGACGTTCTGCTTAACATAGCGAGACGGCACGTGTGAGCTCCCGGAAGGAACGCTGAGCAGAGTGTTTGTCTCAGTGCAGGTAGGGCCCTTGTCCTCACTGAGTCCAAGTTGCCCAGCACATGAGACCAGCTCGGACTGTCTCCGTGATCTGGGGCAAGCTGCGGCAACCTAGGTTTCCAAGAAGAGAGAGAGCATTGTGCCGCCTGAGCTCTGCATGCCAAGACGTGTGTTGAAGGCCTACACGGCTGCTTGTTGCTCAGCAGGCAGAGAGGAGAAGTGGAGGGGTTCCGTTTCCTTTCAAGGGAAACGGTGCGCTGGCCAGAGTGCTTGGAGTCCTAAAAGCTATCCTCTCGTTCCACTGAAGCACAACAACGATGGAGAGCTCATGGAAAGCGAGGCACGCAGAGCTTGCCCGGTGGAAACTTAGACACTACCCTGAGGCTCAGGGTGGCCTTGCGCTTTCCGAGGCCGATCGAGGTCTGCCGGATTATCTCTCCTCCAGCGTGGCAGGGAACCGTTTCTCGGGGGAAAGTGCTCGTTTCCTACGCAAGCGTACCTGCGGAGGCTAGAAGCAGGACTACTTCAGGGTTTGGCAGGCAGGCCCTGGGACACTAGAATCCAACCTTCCAAAGGGAAAAGGCTGCTTTTGTCAGCAGAGCCACCTACCCTTGTCAGCAGCCAGCATAAGTTACTCCAGTATGGGAGCTGAGAAGGGAGAGAAATGGGACACACTGGGCACCTGAGAAGCTCTCCTCGACACTTGCAAGCAGCCTGTTTCTCTGGGGGAACATACTCGTTTCCTCCACGGGTGAGCCTGCAGTGAGTAGAAGCTGGGCCTTCCTAGGGTTTCACAAAAAGCTCCGAGTCTACAAGAATCTAGATATCCAAAGGGAAAAGTCTGCTTTTCGAAGCAGATCCACCTATCCTAGTTCACAGCAAACATGAGTCCCTGCGCTAGTGGAGCTGCCGAGGGAGAGCATGGCGAAACCCTGAGAACTTCGCTAAGTACCTTTCACTGTGCAGGCGTCGAAGTGTGGCAAGATTCCTGCCGGAGGGCTGACCTGAGTAAGGCCTGGTTGGCAGTGCCTCTTCCGGGAGCCTAGCAGTGTAAAGTGAGCAATTGTGCTTTTTGCTCAGCATGGATCTCACATCGACGTTGTGCTTAACCTAGCGAGACGGCAGGTGTGAGCTCCCGGAAGGAACGCTGAGCAGAGTGTTTGTCTCAGTGCAGGTAGTGCCCTTGTCCTCACTGAGTCCAAGTTGCCCAGCACATGAGACCAGCTCGGACTGTCTCCGTGATCTGGGGCAAGCTGCGGCAACCTAGGTTTCCAAGAATAGAGAGAGCAGTGTGCCGCCTGGGCTCTGCATGCCAAGACGTGTGTTGAAGGCCTACACGGCTGCCTGTTGCTCAGCAGGCAGAGAGGAGAAGTGGAGGGGCTCCGTTTCCTTTCAAGGGAAACGGTGCGGAGGCCAGAGTGCTTGGAGTCCTAAAAGCTATCCTCTCGTTCCACTGAAGCACAAGAACGATGGAGACTTAATGGAAAGCGAGGCACGCAGAGCTTGCCCGGTGGAAACTTAGACACTACCCTGAGGCTCAGGGTGGCCTTGCGCTTTCCCAGGCTGAAAGGTGTCTGCGGGATTATCTCTCCTCCAGCGTGGCAGGAACCCTGTTTCTCGGGGGAAAGTGCTCGTTTCCTACGCAAGCGTACCTGCGGAGGCTAGCAGCAGGGCAACTTCAGGGTTTGGCAGGCAGGCCCTGGGACACTAGAATCCAACCTTCCAAAGGGAAATGGCTGCTTTTGTCAGCAGAGCCACCTACATTTGTCAGCACCCAGCATAAGTTATTGCAGTATGGGAGCTGCGAAGGGAGAGAAATGGGACACACTGGGCACCTGAGAAGCTCTCCTCGACACTTGCAAGCAGCCTGTTTCTCTGGGAGAACATACTCGTTTCCTCCCCGGTTGTGCCTGCAGTGAGTAGAAGCTGGGCCTTCCTAGGGTTTCACAAACAGCTCCGAGTCTACAAGAATCTAGATATCCAAAGGGGAAAAGACTGCTTTTCGAAGCAGATCCACCTATCCTAGTTCACAGCAAACATGAGTCCCTACGCTAGTGGAGCTGCTGAGGGAGAGCATGGCTAAACCCTGGGAACTTCCTTAAGTACCTTTACTGTGCAGGCCTCGAAGTGTGGCAAGATCCCTGACGGAGGGCTGACCTGAGCAAGGCCTGGTTGGCAGTGCCTCTTCAGGGGCCTAGCAGTGTAAAGTGAGGAATTGTGCTTTTTGCTCAGTTTGGATCTCCCATCGACGTCCTGCTTCACCTAGCGAGCCGGCAGGTGTGAGCTCCCGGAAGGAACGCTGAGCAGAGTGTTTGTCTCACTGCAGGTAGGGCCCTTGTCCTCACTGAGTCCAAGTTGCCCAGCATATGAGACCAGCTCGGACTGTATTCTGAGCTGGGGCAAGCTGCGGCAACCTAGGTTTCCAAGAAGAGAGAGAGCAGTGTGTTGCCTGGGCTCTGCATGCCAAGACATTTTTTGAGGGCCTACACGGCTGCTTGTTGCTCAGGAGGCAGAGAGGAGACGTGGAGGGCCTCGTTTTCTTTCAAGGGAAACGGTGCGGTGGCCAGAGTGCTTGGAGTCCTGAAAGCTATCCTCTCGTTCCACTGAAACACAACAACGGTGGAGACCTGATGAAAAGCGAGGCACGCAGAGCTTGCCGGTGGAAACTTAGACACTACCCTGAGGCTCAGGGTGGCTTTGCGCTTTCCCAGGCTGAACGAGGTCTGCGGGATGATCTCTCCTCCAGCGTGGCAGGAACCCGGTTGCTCGGGGGAAAGTGCTCGTTTCCTACGCAAGCATACCTGCGGAGGCTAGAAGCAGGGCAACTTCAGGGTTTGGCAGGTAGGCCCTGGGACACTAGAATCCAACCTTCCAAAGGGAATAGGCTGCTTTTGTCAGCAGAGCCACCTACCCTTGTCAGCAGCCAGCATAAGTACCTGCAGTATGGGAGCTACGGAGGGAGAGAAATGGGACACACTGGGTACCTGAGAAGCTCCCCTCGACACCTGCAAGCAGCCTGATTCTCTGGGGGAACATACTCGTTTCCTCCCCGGTTGTGCCTGCAGTGAGTAGAAGCTGGGCCTTCCTAGGTTTTCACAAACAGCTTCGAGGCTACAAGAATGCAGATATCCAAAGGGGAAAAGACTGCTTTTCGAAGCAGGGCCACCTATCCTAGTTCACAGCAAACATGAGTCCCTGCAGTAGTGGAACTGCCGAGGGAGAGCATGGCGAAATCCTAGGAACTTCGCTAAGTATCTTTGACTGTGCAAGCGTCGAAGTGTGGCAAGATTCCTGACGGAGGGCTTGCCTGAGCGAGGCCTAGTCGTCAGTGCCTCTTCCGGGCGCCTAGCAGTGTAAAGTGAGGAATTGTGCTCTTTGTTCAGCTTGGATCTCACATCGACGTTCTGCTTAACATAGCGAGACGGCACGTGTGAGCTCCCGGAAGGAACGCTGAGCAGAGTGTTTGTCTCAGTGCAGGTAGGGCCCTTGTCCTCACTGAGTCCAAGTTGCCCAGCACATGAAACCAGCTCGGACTGTCTCCGTGATCTGGGGCAAGCTGCGGCAACCTAGGGTACCAAGAAGAGAGAGAGCAGTGTGCCGCCTGGGCTCTGCATGCCAAGACGTGTGTTGAAGGCCTACACGGCTGCTTGTTGCTCAGCAGGCAGAGAGGAGACGTGGAGGGGCTCCGTTTCCTTTCAAGGGAAACGGTGCGGAGGCCAGAGTGCTTGGAGTCCTAAAAGCTATCCTCTCGTTCCACTGAAGCACAACAACGATGGAGACCTCATGGAAAGCGAGGCACGCAGAGCTTACCCGGTGGAAACTTAGACACTACCCTGAGGCTCAGGGTGGCCTTGCGCTTTCCGAGGCGGATAAGGTCTGCCGGATGATCTCTCCTCCAGCGTGGCAGGGACCCGTTTGTCGGGGGAAAGTGCTCGTTTCCTACGCAAGCGTACCTGCGGAGGCTAGAAGCAGGGCAACTTCAGGGTTTGGCAGGCAGGCCCTGGGACACTAGAATCCAACCTTCCAAAGGGAAAAGGCTGCTTTTGTCAGCAGAGCCACCTACCCTTGTCAGCACGCAGCATAAGTTATTGCACTATGGGAGCTGCGAAGGGAGAGAAATGGGACACACTGGGCACCTGAGAAGCTCTCCTCGACACTTGCAAGCAGCCTGTTTCTCTGGGGGAACATACTCGTTTCCTCCCCGGTTGTGCCTGCAGTGAGTAGAAGCTGGGCCTTCCTAGGGTTTCACAAACAGCTCCGAGTCTACAAGAATCTAGATATCCAAAGGGGAAAAGACTGCTTCTCGAAGCAGATCCACCTATCCTAGTTCACAGCAAACATGAGTCCCTGCGCTAGTGGAGCTGCTGAGGGAGAGCATGGCGAAAGCCTGGGAACTTCCTTAAGTACCTTTACTGTGCAGGCCTCGAAGTGTGGCAAGATCCCTGACGGAGGGCTGACCAGAGCAAGGCCTGGTTGGCAGTGCCTCTTCCGGGGGCCTAGCAGTGTAAAGTGAGGAATTGTGCTTTTTGCTCAGTTTGGATCACCCATCGACGTCCTGCTTAACCTAGCGAGCCCGGCAGGTGTGAACTCCCGGAAGGAACGCTGAGCAGAGTGTTTGTCTCACTGCAGGTAGGGCCCGTGTCCTCACTGAGTCCAAGTTGCCCAGCATATGAGACCAGCTCGGACTGTCTTCGTGAGCTGGGGCAAGCTGCGGCAACTTAGGTTTCCAAGAAGAGAGAGAGCAGTGTGCCGCCTGGGCTCTGCATGCCAAGACGTGTTTTGAAGGGCCTACACGGCTGGTTGTGCTCAGGAGGCAGAGAGGAGACGTGGAGGGCCTCGTTTACTTTTAAGGGAAACGGTGCGGTGGCCAGAGTGCTTGGAGTCCTGAAAGCTATCCTCGCGTTCCACTGAAACACAACAACGGTGGAGAACTGATGAAAAGCGAGGCACGCAGAGCTTGCCCGTTGGAGACTCAGACACTACCCTGAGGCTCAGGGTGGCCTTGCGCTTTCCCAGGCTGAACGAGGTCTGCGGGATGATCTCTCCTCCAGCGTGGCAGGAACCCGGTTGCTCGGGGGAAAATGCTCGTTTCCTACGCAAGCGTACCTGCGGAGGCTAGCAGCAGGGCAACTTCAGGGTTTGGCAGGCAGGCCCTGGGACACTAGAATCCAACCTTCCAAAGGGAAAAGGCTGCTTTTGTCAGCAGAGCCACCTACATTTGTCAGCACCCAGCATAAGTTATTGCAGTATGGGAGCTGTGAAGGGAGAGAAATGGGACACACTGGGCACCTGAGAAGCTCTCCTCGACACTTGCAAGCAGCCTGTTTCTCTGGGGGAACATACTCGTTTCCTCCCCGGTTGTGCCTGCAGTGAGTAGAAGCTGTGCCTTCCTAGGGTTTCACAAACAGCTCCGAGTCTACAAGAATCTAGATATCCAAAGGGGAAATGACTGCTTCTCGAAGCAGATCCACCTATCCTAGTTCACAGCAAACATGAGTCCCTGCGCTAGTGGAGCTGCTGAGGGAGAGCATGGCGAAACCCTGGGAACATCCTTAAGTACCTTTACTGTGCAGGCCTCGAAGTGTGGCAAGATCCCTGACGGAGGGCTGACCTGAGCAAGGCCTGGTTGGCAGTGCCTCTTCAGGGGCCTAGCAGTGTAAAGTGAGGAATTGTGCTTTTTGCTCAGTTTGGATCTCCCATCGACGTCCTGCTTCACCTAGCGAGCCGGCAGGTGTGAGCTCCCGGAAGGAACGCTGAGCAGAGTGTTTGTCTCACTGCAGGTAGGGCCCTTGTCCTCACTGAGTCCAAGTTGCCCAGCATATGAGACCAGCTCGGACTGTATTCTGAGCTGGGGCAAGCTGCGGCAACCTAGGTTTCCAAGAAGAGAGAGAGCAGTGTGTTGCCTGGGCTCTGCATGCCAAGACATGTTTTGAGGGCCTACACGGGTGCTTGTTGCTCAGGAGGCAGAGAGGAGACGTGGAGGGCATCGTTTTCTTTCAAGGGAAACGGTGCGGTGGCCAGAGTGCTTGGAGTCCTGAAAGCTATCCTCTCGTGCCACTGAAACACAACAACGGTGGAGACCTGATGAAAAGCGAGGAACGCAGAGCTTGCCCGGTGGAAACTCAGACACTACCCTGAGGCTCAGGGTGGCTTTGCGCTTTCCCAGGCTGAACGAGGTCTGCGGGATGATCTCTCCTCCAGCGTGGCAGGAACCCGGTTGCTCGGGGGAAAGTGCTCGTTTCCTACGCAAGCGTACCTGCGGAGGCTAGAAGCAGGGCAACTTCAGGGTTTGGCAGGCAGGCCCTGGGACACTAGAATCCAACCTTCCAAAGGGAAAAGGCTGCTTTTGTCAGCAGAGCCACCTACCCTTGTCAGCACGCAGCATAAGTTATTGCACTATGGGAGCTGCGAAGGGAGAGAAATGGGACACACTGGGCACCTGAGAAGCTCTCCTCGACACTTGCAAGCAGCCTGTTTCTCTGGGGGAACATACTCGTTTCCTCCCCGGTTGTGCCTGCAGTGAGTAGAAGCTGGGCCTTCCTAGGGTTTCACAAACAGCTCCGAGTCTACAAGAATCTAGATATCCAAAGGGGAAAAGACTGCTTTTCGAAGCAGATCCACCTATCCTAGTTCACAGCAAACATGAGTCCCTGCGCTAGTGGAGCTGCTGAGGGAGAGCATGGCGAAAGCCTGGGAACTTCCTTAAGTACCTTTACTGTGCAGGCGTCGAAGTGTGGCAAGATTCCTGACAGAGGGCTTGCCTGAGCGTGGCGTAGTTGTCAGTGCCTCTTCCGGGCGCCTAGCAGTGTAAAGTGAGCAACTGTGCTCTTTGCTCAGCTTGGATCTCACATCGACGTTCTGCTTAACATAGCGAGACGGCAGGTGTGAGCTCCCGGAAGGAACGCTGAGCAGAGTGTTTGTCTCAGTGCAGGTAGGGCCCTTGTCCTCACTGAGTCCAAGTTGCCCAGCACATGAAACCAGCTCGGACTGTCTCCGTGATCTGGGGCAAGCTGCGGCAACCTAGGGTACCAAGAAGAGAGAGAGCAGTGTGCCGCCTGGGCTCTGCATGCCAAGACGTGTGTTGAAGGCCTACACGGCTGCTTGTTGCTCAGCAGGCAGAGAGGAGAAGTGGAGGGGTTCCGTTTCCTTTCAAGGGAAACGGTGCGGAGGCCAGAGTGCTTGGAGTCCTAAAAGCTATCCTCTCGTTCCACTGAAGCACAACAACGATGGAGAGCTCATGGAAAGCGAGGCACGCAGAGCTTGCCCGGTGGAAACTTAGACACTACCCTGAGGCTCAAGGTGGCCTTGCACTTTCCGAGGCGGATCGAGGTCTGCCGGATTATCTCTCCTCCAGCGTGGCAGGAACCCGGTTTCTCGGGGGAAAGTGCTCGTTTCCTACGCAAGCGTACCTGCGGAGGCTAGAAGCAGGGCAAATTCAGGGTATGGCAGGCAGGCCCTGAGACACTAGAATCCAACCTTCCAAAGGGAAAAGGCTGCTTTTGTCAGCAGAGCCACCTACCCTTGTCAGCAGCCAGCATAAGTTACTGCAGTATGGGAGCTGCGAAGGGAGAGAAATGGGACACACTGGGAACCTGAGAAGCTCTCCTCGACACTTGCAAGCAGCCTGTTTCTCTGGGGGAACATACTCGTCTCCTCCTCGGGTGTGCCTGCAGTGAGTAGAAGCTGGGCCTTCCTAGGGTTTCACAAACAGCTCCGAGTCTACAAGAATCTAGATATCCAAAGGGGAAAAGACTGCTTTTCGAAGCAGATCCACCTATCCTAGTTCACAGCAAACATGAGTGCCTGCGCTAGTGGAGCTGCTGAGGGAGAGCATGGCGAAACCCTGGGAACTTCCTTAAGTACCTTTACTGTGCAGGCCTCGAAGTGTGGCAAGATCCCTGACGGAAGGCTGAACTGAGCAAGGCCTGGTTGGCAGTGCCTCTTCCGGGGGCCTAGCAGTGTAAAGTGAGGAATTGTGCTTTTTGCTCAGTTTGGATCTCCCATCGACGTCCTGCTTAACCTAGCGAGCCCGGCAGGTGTGAACTCCCGGAAGGAACGCTGAGCAGAGTGTTTGTCTCACTGCAGGTAGGGCCCTTGTCCTCACTGAGTCCAAGTTGCCCAGCATATGAGACCAGCTCGGACTGTCTTCGTGAGCTGGGGCAAGCTGCGGCAACCTAGGTTTCCAAGAAGAGAGAGAGCAGTGTGTTGCCTGGGCTCTGCATGCCAAGACATTTTTTGAGGGCCTACACGGCTGCTTGTTGCTCAGGAGGCAGAGAGGAGACGTGGAGGGCCTCGTTTTCTTTCAAGGGAAACGGTGCGGTGGCCAGAGTGCTTGGAGTCCTGAAAGCTATCCTCTCGTTCCACTGAAACACAACAACGGTGGAGACCTGATGAAAAGCGAGGCACGCAGAGCTTGCCCGGTGGAAACTTAGACACTACCCTGAGGCTCAGGGTGGCTTTGCGCTTTCCCAGGCTGAACGAGGTCTGCGGGATGATCTCTCCTCCAGCGTGGCAGGAACCCGGTTGCTCGGGGGAAAGTGCTCGTTTCCTACGCAAGCATACCTGCGGAGGCTAGAAGCAGGGCAACTTCAGGGTTTGGCAGGCAGGCCCTGGGACACTAGAATCCAACCTTCCAAAGGGAATAGGCTGCTTTTGTCAGCAGAGCCACCTACCCTTGTCAGCACCCAGCATAAGTACCTGCAGTATGGGAGCTACGGAGGGAGAGAAATGGGACACACTGGGTACCTGAGAAGCTCCCCTCGACACCTGCAAGCAGCCTGATTCTCTGGGGGAACATACTCGTTTCCTCCCCGGTTGTGCCTGCAGTGAGTAGAAGCTGGGCCTTCCTAGGTTTTCACAAACAGCTTCGAGGCTACAAGAATGCAGATATCCAAAGGGGAAAAGACTGCTTTTCGAAGCAGGGCCACCTATCCTAGTTCACAGCAAACATGAGTCCCTGCAGTAGTGGAACTGCCGAGGGAGAGCATGGCGAAATCCTAGGAACTTCGCTAAGTATCTTTGACTGTGCAAGCGTCGAAGTGTGGCAAGATTCCTGACGGAGGGCTTGCCTGAGCGAGGCCTAGTCGTCAGTGCCTCTTCCGGGCGCCTAGCAGTGTAAAGTGAGGAATTGTGCTCTTTGCTCAGCTTGGATCTCACATCGACGTTCTGCTTAACATAGCGAGACGGCACGTGTGAGCTCCCGGAAGGAACGCTGAGCAGAGTGTTTGTCTCAGTGCAGGTAGGGCCCTTGTCCTCACTGAGTCCAAGTTGCCCAGCACATGAGACCAGCTCGGACTGTCTCCGTGATCTGGGGCAAGCTGCGGCAACCTAGGTTTCCAAGAAGAGAGAGAGCATTGTGCCGCCTGAGCTCTGCATGCCAAGACGTGTGTTGAAGGCCTACACGGCTGCTTGTTGCTCAGCAGGCAGAGAGGAGAAGTGGAGGGGTTCCGTTTCCTTTCAAGGGAAACGGTGCGCTGGCCAGAGTGCTTGGAGTCCTAAAAGCTATCCTCTCGTTCCACTGAAGCACAACAACGATGGAGAGCTCATGGAAAGCGAGGCACGCAGAGCTTGCCCGGTGGAAACTTAGACACTACCCTGAGGCTCAGGGTGGCCTTGCGCTTTCCGAGGCCGATCGAGGTCTGCCGGATTATCTCTCCTCCAGCGTGGCAGGGAACCGTTTCTCGGGGGAAAGTGCTCGTTTCCTACGCAAGCGTACCTGCGGAGGCTAGATGCAGGACTACTTCAGGGTTTGGCAGGCAGGCCCTGGGACACTAGAATCCAACCTTCCAAAGGGAAAAGGCTGCTTTTGTCAGCAGAGCCACCTACCCTTGTCAGCAGCCAGCATAAGTTACTCCAGTATGGGAGCTGAGAAGGGAGAGAAATGGGACACACTGGGCACCTGAGAAGCTCTCCTCGACACTTGCAAGCAGCCTGTTTCTCTGGGGGAACATACTCGTTTCCTCCACGGGTGTGCCTGCAGTGAGTAGAAGCTGGGCCTTCCTAGGGTTTCACAAAAAGCTCCGAGTCTACAAGAATCTAGATATCCAAAGGGAAAAGTCTGCTTTTCGAAGCAGATCCACCTATCCTAGTTCACAGCAAACATGAGTCCCTGCGCTAGTGGAGCTGCCGAGGGAGAGCATGGCGAAACCCTGAGAACTTCGCTAAGTACCTTTCACTGTGCAGGCGTCGAAGTGTGGCAAGATTCCTGCCGGAGGGCTGACCTGAGTAAGGCCTGGTTGGCAGTGCCTCTTCCGGGAGCCTAGCAGTGTAAAGTGAGCAATTGTGCTTTTTGCTCAGCATGGATCTCACATCGACGTTGTGCTTAACCTAGCGAGACGGCAGGTGTGAGCTCCCGGAAGGAACGCTGAGCAGAGTGTTTGTCTCAGTGCAGGTAGTGCCCTTGTCCTCACTGAGTCCAAGTTGCCCAGCACATGAGACCAGCTCGGACTGTCTCCGTGATCTGGGGCAAGCTGCGGCAACCTAGGTTTCCAAGAATAGAGAGAGCAGTGTGCCGCCTGGGCTCTGCATGCCAAGACGTGTGTTGAAGGCCTACACGGCTGCCTGTTGCTCAGCAGGCAGAGAGGAGAAGTGGAGGGGCTCCGTTTCCTTTCAAGGGAAACGGTGCGGAGGCCAGAGTGCTTGGAGTCCTAAAAGCTATCCTCTCGTTCCACTGAAGCACAACAACGATGGAGACAATGGAAAGCGAGGCACGCAGAGCTTGCCCGGTGGAAACTTAGACACTACCCTGAGGCTCAGGGTGGCCTTGCGCTTTCCCAGGCTGAAAGGTGTCTGCGGGATTATCTGTCCTCCAGCGTGGCAGGAACCCTGTTTCTCGGGGGAAAGTGCTCGTTTCCTACGCAAGCGTACCTGCGGAGGCTAGCAGCAGGGCAACTTCAGGGTTTGGCAGGCAGGCCCTGGGACACTAGAATCCAACCTTCCAAAGGGAAATGGCTGCTTTTGTCAGCAGAGCCACCTACATTTGTCAGCACCCAGCATAAGTTATTGCAGTATGGGAGCTGCGAAGGGAGAGAAATGGGACACACTGGGCACCTGAGAAGCTCTCCTCGACACTTGCAAGCAGCCTGTTTCTCTGGGAGAACATACTCGTTTCCTCCCCGGTTGTGCCTGCAGTGAGTAGAAGCTGGGCCTTCCTAGGGTTTCACAAACAGCTCCGAGTCTACAAGAATCTAGATATCCAAAGGGGAAAAGACTGCTTTTCGAAGCAGATCCACCTATCCTAGTTCACAGCAATCATGAGTCCCTACGCTAGTGGAGCTGCTGAGGGAGAGCATGGCTAAACCCTGGGAACTTCCTTAAGTACCTTTACTGTGCAGGCCTCGAAGTGTGGCAAGATCCCTGACGGAGGGCTGACCTGAGCAAGGCCTGGTTGGCAGTGCCTCTTCCGGGAGCCTAGCAGTGTAAAGTGAGCAATTGTGCTTTTTGCTCAGCATGGATCTCACATCGACGTTGTGCTTAACCTAGCGAGACGGCAGGTGTGAGCTCCCGGAAGGAACGCTGAGCAGAGTGTTTGTCTCAGTGCAGGTAGTGCCCTTGTCCTCACTGAGTCCAAGTTGCCCAGCACATGAGACCAGCTCGGACTGTCTCCGTGATCTGGGGCAAGCTGCGGCAACCTAGGTTTCCAAGAATAGAGAGAGCAGTGTGCCGCCTGGGCTCTGCATGCCAAGACGTGTGTTGAAGGCCTACACGGCTGCCTGTTGCTCAGCAGGCAGAGAGGAGAAGTGGAGGGGCTCCGTTTCCTTTCAAGGGAAACGGTGCGGAGGCCAGAGTGCTTGGAGTCCTAAAAGCTATCCTCTCGTTCCACTGAAGCACAACAACGATGGAGAGCTCATGGAAAGCGAGGCACGCAGAGCTTGCCCGGTGGAAACTCAGACACTACCCTGAGGCTCAGGGTGGCCTTGCGCTTTCCCAGGCTGAACGAGGTCTGCGGGATGATCTCTCCTCCAGCGTGGCAGGAACCCGGTTGCTCGGGGGAAAGTGCTCGTTTCCTACGCAAGCGTACCTGCGGAGGCTAGAAGCAGGGCAACTTCAGGGTTTGGCAGGCAGGCCCTGGGACACCAGAATCCAACCTTCCAAAGGGAATAGGCTGCTTTTGTCAGCAGAGCCACCTACCCTTGTCAGCACCCAGCATAAGTACCTGCAGTATGGGAGCTACGGAGGGAGAGAAATGGGACACACTGGGTACCTGAGAAGCTCCCCTCGACACCTGCAAGCAGCCTGATTCTCTGGGGGAACATACTCGTTTCCTCCCCGGTTGTGCCTGCAGTGAGTAGAAGCTGGGCCTTCCTAGGTTTTCACAAACAGCTTCGAGGCTACAAGAATGCAGATATCCAAAGGGGAAAAGACTGCTTTTCGAAGCAGGGCCACCTATCCTAGTTCACAGCAAACATGAGTCCCTGCAGTAGTGGAACTGCCGAGGGAGAGCATGGCGAAATCCTAGGAACTTCGCTAAGTATCTTTGACTGTGCAAGCGTCGAAGTGTGGCAAGATTCCTGACGGAGGGCTTGCCTGAGCGAGGCCTAGTCGTCAGTGCCTCTTCCGGGCGCCTAGCAGTGTAAAGTGAGGAATTGTGCTCTTTGCTCAGCTTGGATCTCACATCGACGTTCTGCTTAACATAGCGAGACGGCACGTGTGAGCTCCCGGAAGGAACGCTGAGCAGAGTGTTTGTCTCAGTGCAGGTAGGGCCCTTGTCCTCACTGAGTCCAAGTTGCCCAGCACATGAAACCAGCTCGGACTGTCTCCGTGATCTGGGGCAAGCTGCGGCAACCTAGGGTACCAAGAAGAGAGAGAGCAGTGTGCCGCCTGGGCTCTGCATGCCAAGACGTGTGTTGAAGGCCTACACGGCTGCTTGTTGCTCAGCAGGCAGAGAGGAGACGTGGAGGGGCTCCGTTTCCTTTCAAGGGAAACGGTGCGGAGGCCAGAGTGCTTGGAGTCCTAAAAGCTATCCTCTCGTTCCACTGAAGCACAACAACGATGGAGACCTCATGGAAAGCGAGGCACGCAGAGCTTACCCGGTGGAAACTTAGACACTACCCTGAGGCTCAGGGTGGCCTTGCGCTTTCCGAGGCGGATAAGGTCTGCCGGATGATCTCTCCTCCAGCGTGGCAGGGACCCGTTTGTCAGGGGAAAGTGCTCGTTTCCTACGCAAGCGTACCTGCGGAGGCTAGAAGCAGGGCAACTTCAGGGTTTGGCAGGCAGGCCCTGGGACACTAGAATCCAACCTTCCAAAGGGAAAAGGCTGCTTTTGTCAGCAGAGCCACCTACCCTTGTCAGCACGCAGCATAAGTTATTGCACTATGGGAGCTGCGAAGGGAGAGAAATGGGACACACTGGGCACCTGAGAAGCTCTCCTCGACACTTGCAAGCAGCCTGTTTCTCTGGGGGAACATACTCGTTTCCTCCCCGGTTGTGCCTGCAGTGAGTAGAAGCTGGGCCTTCCTAGGGTTTCACAAACAGCTCCGAGTCTACAAGAATCTAGATATCCAAAGGGGAAAAGACTGCTTTTCGAAGCAGATCCACCTATCCTAGTTCACAGCAAACATGAGTCCCTGCGCTAGTGGAGCTGCTGAGGGAGAGCATGGCGAAAGCCTGGGAACTTCCTTAAGTACCTTTACTGTGCAGGCGTCGAAGTGTGGCAAGATTCCTGACAGAGGGCTTGCCTGAGCGTGGCGTAGTTGTCAGTGCCTCTTCCGGGCGCCTAGCAGTGTAAAGTGAGCAACTGTGCTCTTTGCTCAGCTTGGATCTCACATCGACGTTCTGCTTAACATAGCGAGACGGCAGGTGTGAGCTCCCGGAAGGAACGCTGAGCAGAGTGTTTGTCTCAGTGCAGGTAGGGCCCTTGTCCTCACTGAGTCCAAGTTGCCCAGCACATGAAACCAGCTCGGACTGTCTCCGTGATCTGGGGCAAGCTGCGGCAACCTAGGGTACCAAGAAGAGAGAGAGCAGTGTGCCGCCTGGGCTCTGCATGCCAAGACGTGTGTTGAAGGCCTACACGGCTGCTTGTTGCTCAGCAGGCAGAGAGGAGAAGTGGAGGGGTTCCGTTTCCTTTCAAGGGAAACGGTGCGGAGGCCAGAGTGCTTGGAGTCCTAAAAGCTATCCTCTCGTTCCACTGAAGCACAACAACGATGGAGAGCTCATGGAAAGCGAGGCACGCAGAGCTTGCCCGGTGGAAACTTAGACACTACCCTGAGGCTCAAGGTGGCCTTGCACTTTCCGAGGCGGATCGAGGTCTGCCGGATTATCTCTCCTCCAGCGTGGCAGGAACCCGGTTTCTCGGGGGAAAGTGCTCGTTTCCTACGCAAGCGTACCTGCGGAGGCTAGAAGCAGGGCAAATTCAGGGTATGGCAGGCAGGCCCTGAGACACTAGAATCCAACCTTCCAAAGGGAAAAGGCTGCTTTTGTCAGCAGAGCCACCTACCCTTGTCAGCAGCCAGCATAAGTTACTGCAGTATGGGAGCTGCGAAGGGAGAGAAATGGGACACACTGGGAACCTGAGAAGCTCTCCTCGACACTTGCAAGCAGCCTGTTTCTCTGGGGGAACATACTCGTCTCCTCCTCGGGTGTGCCTGCAGTGAGTAGAAGCTGGGCCTTCCTAGGGTTTCACAAACAGCTCCGAGTCTACAAGAATCTAGATATCCAAAGGGGAAAAGACTGCTTTTCGAAGCAGATCCACCTATCCTAGTTCACAGCAAACATGAGTGCCTGCGCTAGTGGAGCTGCTGAGGGAGAGCATGGCGAAACCCTGGGAACTTCCTTAAGTACCTTTACTGTGCAGGCCTCGAAGTGTGGCAAGATCCCTGACGGAAGGCTGAACTGAGCAAGGCCTGGTTGGCAGTGCCTCTTCCGGGGGCCTAGCAGTGTAAAGTGAGGAATTGTGCTTTTTGCTCAGTTTGGATCTCCCATCGACGTCCTGCTTAACCTAGCGAGCCCGGCAGGTGTGAACTCCCGGAAGGAACGCTGAGCAGAGTGTTTGTCTCACTGCAGGTAGGGCCCTTGTCCTCACTGAGTCCAAGTTGCCCAGCATATGAGACCAGCTCGGACTGTCTTCGTGAGCTGGGGCAAGCTGCGGCAACCTAGGTTTCCAAGAAGAGAGAGAGCAGTGTGTTGCCTGGGCTCTGCATGCCAAGACATTTTTTGAGGGCCTACACGGCTGCTTGTTGCTCAGGAGGCAGAGAGGAGACGTGGAGGGCTCCGTTTTCTTTCAAGGGAAACGGTGCGGTGGCCAGAGTGCTTGGAGTCCTGAAAGCTATCCTCTCGTTCCACTGAAACACAACAACGGTGGAGACCTGATGAAAAGCGAGGCACGCAGAGCTTGCCCGGTGGAAACTTAGACACTACCCTGAGGCTCAGGGTGGCTTTGCGCTTTCCCAGGCTGAACGAGGTCTGCGGGATGATCTCTCCTCCAGCGTGGCAGGAACCCGGTTGCTCGGGGGAAAGTGCTCGTTTCCTACGCAAGCATACCTGCGGAGGCTAGAAGCAGGGCAACTTCAGGGTTTGGCAGGCAGGCCCTGGGACACTAGAATCCAACCTTCCAAAGGGAATAGGCTGCTTTTGTCAGCAGAGCCACCTACCCTTGTCAGCACCCAGCATAAGTACCTGCAGTATGGGAGCTACGGAGGGAGAGAAATGGGACACACTGGGTACCTGAGAAGCTCCCCTCGACACCTGCAAGCAGCCTGATTCTCTGGGGGAACATACTCGTTTCCTCCCCGGTTGTGCCTGCAGTGAGTAGAAGCTGGGCCTTCCTAGGTTTTCACAAACAGCTTCGAGGCTACAAGAATGCAGATATCCAAAGGGGAAAAGACTGCTTTTCGAAGCAGGGCCACCTATCCTAGTTCACAGCAAACATGAGTCCCTGCAGTAGTGGAACTGCCGAGGGAGAGCATGGCGAAATCCTAGGAACTTCGCTAAGTATCTTTGACTGTGCAAGCGTCGAAGTGTGGCAAGATTCCTGACGGAGGGCTTGCCTGAGCGAGGCCTAGTCGTCAGTGCCTCTTCCGGGCGCCTAGCAGTGTAAAGTGAGGAATTGTGCTCTTTGCTCAGCTTGGATCTCACATCGACGTTCTGCTTAACATAGCGAGACGGCACGTGTGAGCTCCCGGAAGGAACGCTGAGCAGAGTGTTTGTCTCAGTGCAGGTAGGGCCCTTGTCCTCACTGAGTCCAAGTTGCCCAGCACATGAGACCAGCTCGGACTGTCTCCGTGATCTGGGGCAAGCTGCGGCAACCTAGGTTTCCAAGAAGAGAGAGAGCATTGTGCCGCCTGAGCTCTGCATGCCAAGACGTGTGTTGAAGGCCTACACGGCTGCTTGTTGCTCAGCAGGCAGAGAGGAGAAGTGGAGGGGTTCCGTTTCCTTTCAAGGGAAACGGTGCGCTGGCCAGAGTGCTTGGAGTCCTAAAAGCTATCCTCTCGTTCCACTGAAGCACAACAACGATGGAGAGCTCATGGAAAGCGAGGCACGCAGAGCTTGCCCGGTGGAAACTTAGACACTACCCTGAGGCTCAGGGTGGCCTTGCGCTTTCCGAGGCCGATCGAGGTCTGCCGGATTATCTCTCCTCCAGCGTGGCAGGGAACCGTTTCTCGGGGGAAAGTGCTCGTTTCCTACGCAAGCGTACCTGCGGAGGCTAGATGCAGGACTACTTCAGGGTTTGGCAGGCAGGCCCTGGGACACTAGAATCCAACCTTCCAAAGGGAAAAGGCTGCTTTTGTCAGCAGAGCCACCTACCCTTGTCAGCAGCCAGCATAAGTTACTCCAGTATGGGAGCTGAGAAGGGAGAGAAATGGGACACACTGGGCACCTGAGAAGCTCTCCTCGACACTTGCAAGCAACCTGTTTCTCTGGGGGAACATACTCGTTTCCTCCACGGGTGTGCCTGCAGTGAGTAGAAGCTGGGCCTTCCTAGGGTTTCACAAAAAGCTCCGAGTCTACAAGAATCTAGATATCCAAAGGGAAAAGTCTGCTTTTCGAAGCAGATCCACCTATCCTAGTTCACAGCAAACATGAGTCCCTGCGCTAGTGGAGCTGCCGAGGGAGAGCATGGCGAAACCCTGAGAACTTCGCTAAGTACCTTTCACTGTGCAGGCGTCGAAGTGTGGCAAGATTCCTGCCGGAGGGCTGACCTGAGTAAGGCCTGGTTGGCAGTGCCTCTTCCGGGAGCCTAGCAGTGTAAAGTGAGCAATTGTGCTTTTTGCTCAGCATGGATCTCACATCGACGTTGTGCTTAACCTAGCGAGACGGCAGGTGTGAGCTCCCGGAAGGAACGCTGAGCAGAGTGTTTGTCTCAGTGCAGGTAGTGCCCTTGTCCTCACTGAGTCCAAGTTGCCCAGCACATGAGACCAGCTCGGACTGTCTCCGTGATCTGGGGCAAGCTGCGGCAACCTAGGTTTCCAAGAATAGAGAGAGCAGTGTGCCGCCTGGGCTCTGCATGCCAAGACGTGTGTTGAAGGCCTACACGGCTGCCTGTTGCTCAGCAGGCAGAGAGGAGAAGTGGAGGGGCTCCGTTTCCTTTCAAGGGAAACGGTGCGGAGGCCAGAGTGCTTGGAGTCCTAAAAGCTATCCTCTCGTTCCACTGAAGCACAACAACGATGGAGACAATGGAAAGCGAGGCACGCAGAGCTTGCCCGGTGGAAACTTAGACACTACCCTGAGGCTCAGGGTGGCCTTGCGCTTTCCCAGGCTGAAAGGTGTCTGCGGGATTATCTGTCCTCCAGCGTGGCAGGAACCCTGTTTCTCGGGGGAAAGTGCTCGTTTCCTACGCAAGCGTACCTGCGGAGGCTAGCAGCAGGGCAACTTCAGGGTTTGGCAGGCAGGCCCTGGGACACTAGAATCCAACCTTCCAAAGGGAAATGGCTGCTTTTGTCAGCAGAGCCACCTACATTTGTCAGCACCCAGCATAAGTTATTGCAGTATGGGAGCTGCGAAGGGAGAGAAATGGGACACACTGGGCACCTGAGAAGCTCTCCTCGACACTTGCAAGCAGCCTGTTTCTCTGGGAGAACATACTCGTTTCCTCCCCGGTTGTGCCTGCAGTGAGTAGAAGCTGGGCCTTCCTAGGGTTTCACAAACAGCTCCGAGTCTACAAGAATCTAGATATCCAAAGGGGAAAAGACTGCTTTTCGAAGCAGATCCACCTATCCTAGTTCACAGCAATCATGAGTCCCTACGCTAGTGGAGCTGCTGAGGGAGAGCATGGCTAAACCCTGGGAACTTCCTTAAGTACCTTTACTGTGCAGGCCTCGAAGTGTGGCAAGATCCCTGACGGAGGGCTGACCTGAGCAAGGCCTGGTTGGCAGTGCCTCTTCCGGGAGCCTAGCAGTGTAAAGTGAGCAATTGTGCTTTTTGCTCAGCATGGATCTCACATCGACGTTGTGCTTAACCTAGCGAGACGGCAGGTGTGAGCTCCCGGAAGGAACGCTGAGCAGAGTGTTTGTCTCAGTGCAGGTAGTGCCCTTGTCCTCACTGAGTCCAAGTTGCCCAGCACATGAGACCAGCTCGGACTGTCTCCGTGATCTGGGGCAAGCTGCGGCAACCTAGGTTTCCAAGAATAGAGAGAGCAGTGTGCCGCCTGGGCTCTGCATGCCAAGACGTGTGTTGAAGGCCTACACGGCTGCCTGTTGCTCAGCAGGCAGAGAGGAGAAGTGGAGGGGCTCCGTTTCCTTTCAAGGGAAACGGTGCGGAGGCCAGAGTGCTTGGAGTCCTAAAAGCTATCCTCTCGTTCCACTGAAGCACAACAACGATGGAGAGCTCATGGAAAGCGAGGCACGCAGAGCTTGCCCGGTGGAAACTCAGACACTACCCTGAGGCTCAGGGTGGCCTTGCGCTTTCCCAGGCTGAACGAGGTCTGCGGGATGATCTCTCCTCCAGCGTGGCAGGAACCCGGTTGCTCGGGGGAAAGTGCTCGTTTCCTACGCAAGCGTACCTGCGGAGGCTAGAAGCAGGGCAACTTCAGGGTTTGGCAGGCAGGCCCTGGGACACCAGAATCCAACCTTCCAAAGGGAATAGGCTGCTTTTGTCAGCAGAGCCACCTACCCTTGTCAGCACCCAGCATAAGTACCTGCAGTATGGGAGCTACGGAGGGAGAGAAATGGGACACACTGGGTACCTGAGAAGCTCCCCTCGACACCTGCAAGCAGCCTGATTCTCTGGGGGAACATACTCGTTTCCTCCCCGGTTGTGCCTGCAGTGAGTAGAAGCTGGGCCTTCCTAGGTTTTCACAAACAGCTTCGAGGCTACAAGAATGCAGATATCCAAAGGGGAAAAGACTGCTTTTCGAAGCAGGGCCACCTATCCTAGTTCACAGCAAACATGAGTCCCTGCAGTAGTGGAACTGCCGAGGGAGAGCATGGCGAAATCCTAGGAACTTCGTTAAGTATCTTTGACTGTGCAAGCGTCGAAGTGTGGCAAGATTCCTGACGGAGGGCTTGCCTGAGCGAGGCCTAGTCGTCAGTGCCTCTTCCGGGCGCCTAGCAGTGTAAAGTGAGGAATTGTGCTCTTTGCTCAGCTTGGATCTCACATCGACGTTCTGCTTAACATAGCGAGACGGCACGTGTGAGCTCCCGGAAGGAACGCTGAGCAGAGTGTTTGTCTCAGTGCAGGTAGGGCCCTTGTCCTCACTGAGTCCAAGTTGCCCAGCACATGAAACCAGCTCGGACTGTCTCCGTGATCTGGGGCAAGCTGCGGCAACCTAGGGTACCAAGAAGAGAGAGAGCAGTGTGCCGCCTGGGCTCTGCATGCCAAGACGTGTGTTGAAGGCCTACACGGCTGCTTGTTGCTCAGCAGGCAGAGAGGAGACGTGGAGGGGCTCCGTTTCCTTTCAAGGGAAACGGTGCGGAGGCCAGAGTGCTTGGAGTCCTAAAAGCTATCCTCTCGTTCCACTGAAGCACAACAACGATGGAGACCTCATGGAAAGCGAGGCACGCAGAGCTTACCCGGTGGAAACTTAGACACTACCCTGAGGCTCAGGGTGGCCTTGCGCTTTCCGAGGCGGATAAGGTCTGCCGGATGATCTCTCCTCCAGCGTGGCAGGGACCCGTTTGTCGGGGGAAAGTGCTCGTTTCCTACGCAAGCGTACCTGCGGAGGCTAGAAGCAGGGCAACTTCAGGGTTTGGCAGGCAGGCCCTGGGACACTAGAATCCAACCTTCCAAAGGGAAAAGGCTGCTTTTGTCAGCAGAGCCACCTACCCTTGTCAGCACGCAGCATAAGTTATTGCACTATGGGAGCTGCGAAGGGAGAGAAATGGGACACACTGGGCACCTGAGAAGCTCTCCTCGACACTTGCAAGCAGCCTGTTTCTCTGGGGGAACATACTCGTTTCCTCCCCGGTTGTGCCTGCAGTGAGTAGAAGCTGGGCCTTCCTAGGGTTTCACAAACAGCTCCGAGTCTACAAGAATCTAGATATCCAAAGGGGAAAAGACTGCTTTTCGAAGCAGATCCACCTATCCTAGTTCACAGCAAACATGAGTCCCTGCGCTAGTGGAGCTGCTGAGGGAGAGCATGGCGAAAGCCTGGGAACTTCCTTAAGTACCTTTACTGTGCAGGCGTCGAAGTGTGGCAAGATTCCTGACAGAGGGCTTGCCTGAGCGTGGCGTAGTTGTCAGTGCCTCTTCCGGGCGCCTAGCAGTGTAAAGTGAGCAACTGTGCTCTTTGCTCAGCTTGGATCTCACATCGACGTTCTGCTTAACATAGCGAGACGGCAGGTGTGAGCTCCCGGAAGGAACGCTGAGCAGAGTGTTTGTCTCAGTGCAGGTAGGGCCCTTGTCCTCACTGAGTCCAAGTTGCCCAGCACATGAAACCAGCTCGGACTGTCTCCGTGATCTGGGGCAAGCTGCGGCAACCTAGGGTACCAAGAAGAGAGAGAGCAGTGTGCCGCCTGGGCTCTGCATGCCAAGACGTGTGTTGAAGGCCTACACGGCTGCTTGTTGCTCAGCAGGCAGAGAGGAGAAGTGGAGGGGTTCCGTTTCCTTTCAAGGGAAACGGTGCGGAGGCCAGAGTGCTTGGAGTCCTAAAAGCTATCCTCTCGTTCCACTGAAGCACAACAACGATGGAGAGCTCATGGAAAGCGAGGCACGCAGAGCTTGCCCGGTGGAAACTTAGACACTACCCTGAGGCTCAAGGTGGCCTTGCACTTTCCGAGGCGGATCGAGGTCTGCCGGATTATCTCTCCTCCAGCGTGGCAGGAACCCGGTTTCTCGGGGGAAAGTGCTCGTTTCCTACGCAAGCGTACCTGCGGAGGCTAGAAGCAGGGCAAATTCAGGGTATGGCAGGCAGGCCCTGAGACACTAGAATCCAACCTTCCAAAGGGAAAAGGCTGCTTTTGTCAGCAGAGCCACCTACCCTTGTCAGCAGCCAGCATAAGTTACTGCAGTATGGGAGCTGCGAAGGGAGAGAAATGGGACACACTGGGAACCTGAGAAGCTCTCCTCGACACTTGCAAGCAGCCTGTTTCTCTGGGGGAACATACTCGTCTCCTCCTCGGGTGTGCCTGCAGTGAGTAGAAGCTGGGCCTTCCTAGGGTTTCACAAACAGCTCCGAGTCTACAAGAATCTAGATATCCAAAGGGGAAAAGACTGCTTTTCGAAGCAGATCCACCTATCCTAGTTCACAGCAAACATGAGTGCCTGCGCTAGTGGAGCTGCTGAGGGAGAGCATGGCGAAACCCTGGGAACTTCCTTAAGTACCTTTACTGTGCAGGCCTCGAAGTGTGGCAAGATCCCTGACGGAAGGCTGAACTGAGCAAGGCCTGGTTGGCAGTGCCTCTTCCGGGGGCCTAGCAGTGTAAAGTGAGGAATTGTGCTTTTTGCTCAGTTTGGATCTCCCATCGACGTCCTGCTTAACCTAGCGAGCCCGGCAGGTGTGAACTCCCGGAAGGAACGCTGAGCAGAGTGTTTGTCTCACTGCAGGTAGGGCCCTTGTCCTCACTGAGTCCAAGTTGCCCAGCATATGAGACCAGCTCGGACTGTCTTCGTGAGCTGGGGCAAGCTGCGGCAACCTAGGTTTCCAAGAAGAGAGAGAGCAGTGTGTTGCCTGGGCTCTGCATGCCAAGACATTTTTTGAGGGCCTACACGGCTGCTTGTTGCTCAGGAGGCAGAGAGGAGACGTGGAGGGCCTCGTTTTCTTTCAAGGGAAACGGTGCGGTGGCCAGAGTGCTTGGAGTCCTGAAAGCTATCCTCTCGTTCCACTGAAACACAACAACGGTGGAGACCTGATGAAAAGCGAGGCACGCAGAGCTTGCCCGGTGGAAACTTAGACACTACCCTGAGGCTCAGGGTGGTTTTGCGCTTTCCCAGGCTGAACGAGGTCTGCGGGATGATCTCTCCTCCAGCGTGGCAGGAACCCGGTTGCTCGGGGGAAAGTGCTCGTTTCCTACGCAAGCATACCTGCGGAGGCTAGAAGCAGGGCAACTTCAGGGTTTGGCAGGCAGGCCCTGGGACACTAGAATCCAACCTTCCAAAGGGAATAGGCTGCTTTTGTCAGCAGAGCCACCTACCCTTGTCAGCACCCAGCATAAGTACCTGCAGTATGGGAGCTACGGAGGGAGAGAAATGGGACACACTGGGTACCTGAGAAGCTCCCCTCGACACCTGCAAGCAGCCTGATTCTCTGGGGGAACATACTCGTTTCCTCCCCGGTTGTGCCTGCAGTGAGTAGAAGCTGGGCCTTCCTAGGTTTTCACAAACAGCTTCGAGGCTACAAGAATGCAGATATCCAAAGGGGAAAAGACTGCTTTTCGAAGCAGGGCCACCTATCCTAGTTCACAGCAAACATGAGTCCCTGCAGTAGTGGAACTGCCGAGGGAGAGCATGGCGAAATCCTAGGAACTTCGCTAAGTATCTTTGACTGTGCAAGCGTCGAAGTGTGGCAAGATTCCTGACGGAGTGCTTGCCTGAGCGAGGCCTAGTCGTCAGTGCCTCTTCCGGGCGCCTAGCAGTGTAAAGTGAGGAATTGTGCTCTTTGCTCAGCTTGGATCTCACATCGACGTTCTGCTTAACATAGCGAGACGGCACGTGTGAGCTCCCGGAAGGAACGCTGAGCAGAGTGTTTGTCTCAGTGCAGGTAGGGCCCTTGTCCTCACTGAGTCCAAGTTGCCCAGCACATGAGACCAGCTCGGACTGTCTCCGTGATCTGGGGCAATCTGCGGCAACCTAGGTTTCCAAGAAGAGAGAGAGCATTGTGCCGCCTGAGCTCTGCATGCCAAGACGTGTGTTGAAGGCCTACACGGCTGCTTGTTGCTCAGCAGGCAGAGAGGAGAAGTGGAGGGGTTCCGTTTCCTTTCAAGGGAAACGGTGCGCTGGCCAGAGTGCTTGGAGTCCTAAAAGCTATCCTCTCGTTCCACTGAAGCACAACAACGATGGAGAGCTCATGGAAAGCGAGGCACGCAGAGCTTGCCCGGTGGAAACTTAGACACTACCCTGAGGCTCAGGGTGGCCTTGCGCTTTCCGAGGCCGATCGAGGTCTGCCGGATTATCTCTCCTCCAGCGTGGCAGGGAACCGTTTCTCGGGGGAAAGTGCTCGTTTCCTACGCAAGCGTACCTGCGGAGGCTAGATGCAGGACTACTTCAGGGTTTGGCAGGCAGGCCCTGGGACACTAGAATCCAACCTTCCAAAGGGAAAAGGCTGCTTTTGTCAGCAGAGCCACCTACCCTTGTCAGCAGCCAGCATAAGTTACTCCAGTATGGGAGCTGAGAAGGGAGAGAAATGGGACACACTGGGCACCTGAGAAGCTCTCCTCGACACTTGCAAGCAGCCTGTTTCTCTGGGGGAACATACTCGTTTCCTCCACGGGTGTGCCTGCAGTGAGTAGAAGCTGGGCCTTCCTAGGGTTTCACAAAAAGCTCCGAGTCTACAAGAATCTAGATATCCAAAGGGAAAAGTCTGCTTTTCGAAGCAGATCCACCTATCCTAGTTCACAGCAAACATGAGTCCCTGCGCTAGTGGAGCTGCCGAGGGAGAGCATGGCGAAACCCTGAGAACTTCGCTAAGTACCTTTCACTGTGCAGGCGTCGAAGTGTGGCAAGATTCCTGCCGGAGGGCTGACCTGAGTAAGGCCTGGTTGGCAGTGCCTCTTCCGGGAGCCTAGCAGTGTAAAGTGAGCAATTGTGCTTTTTGCTCAGCATGGATCTCACATCGACGTTGTGCTTAACCTAGCGAGACGGCAGGTGTGAGCTCCCGGAAGGAACGCTGAGCAGAGTGTTTGTCTCAGTGCAGGTAGTGCCCTTGTCCTCACTGAGTCCAAGTTGCCCAGCACATGAGACCAGCTCGGACTGTCTCCGTGATCTGGGGCAAGCTGCGGCAACCTAGGTTTCCAAGAATAGAGAGAGCAGTGTGCCGCCTGGGCTCTGCATGCCAAGACGTGTGTTGAAGGCCTACACGGCTGCCTGTTGCTCAGCAGGCAGAGAGGAGAAGTGGAGGGGCTCCGTTTCCTTTCAAGGGAAACGGTGCGGAGGCCAGAGTGCTTGGAGTCCTAAAAGCTATCCTCTCGTTCCACTGAAGCACAACAACGATGGAGACAATGGAAAGCGAGGCACGCAGAGCTTGCCCGGTGGAAACTTAGACACTACCCTGAGGCTCAGGGTGGCCTTGCGCTTTCCCAGGCTGAAAGGTGTCTGCGGGATTATCTGTCCTCCAGCGTGGCAGGAACCCTGTTTCTCGGGGGAAAGTGCTCGTTTCCTACGCAAGCGTACCTGCGGAGGCTAGCAGCAGGGCAACTTCAGGGTTTGGCAGGCAGGCCCTGGGACACTAGAATCCAACCTTCCAAAGGGAAATGGCTGCTTTTGTCAGCAGAGCCACCTACATTTGTCAGCACCCAGCATAAGTTATTGCAGTATGGGAGCTGCGAAGGGAGAGAAATGGGACACACTGGGCACCTGAGAAGCTCTCCTCGACACTTGCAAGCAGCCTGTTTCTCTGGGAGAACATACTCGTTTCCTCCCCGGTTGTGCCTGCAGTGAGTAGAAGCTGGGCCTTCCTAGGGTTTCACAAACAGCTCCGAGTCTACAAGAATCTAGATATCCAAAGGGGAAAAGACTGCTTTTCGAAGCAGATCCACCTATCCTAGTTCACAGCAATCATGAGTCCCTACGCTAGTGGAGCTGCTGAGGGAGAGCATGGCTAAACCCTGGGAACTTCCTTAAGTACCTTTACTGTGCAGGCCTCGAAGTGTGGCAAGATCCCTGACGGAGGGCTGACCTGAGCAAGGCCTGGTTGGCAGTGCCTCTTCCGGGAGCCTAGCAGTGTAAAGTGAGCAATTGTGCTTTTTGCTCAGCATGGATCTCACATCGACGTTGTGCTTAACCTAGCGAGACGGCAGGTGTGAGCTCCCGGAAGGAACGCTGAGCAGAGTGTTTGTCTCAGTGCAGGTAGTGCCCTTGTCCTCACTGAGTCCAAGTTGCCCAGCACATGAGACCAGCTCGGACTGTCTCCGTGATCTGGGGCAAGCTGCGGCAACCTAGGTTTCCAAGAATAGAGAGAGCAGTGTGCCGCCTGGGCTCTGCATGCCAAGACGTGTGTTGAAGGCCTACACGGCTGCCTGTTGCTCAGCAGGCAGAGAGGAGAAGTGGAGGGGCTCCGTTTCCTTTCAAGGGAAACGGTGCGGAGGCCAGAGTGCTTGGAGTCCTAAAAGCTATCCTCTCGTTCCACTGAAGCACAACAACGATGGAGAGCTCATGGAAAGCGAGGCACGCAGAGCTTGCCCGGTGGAAACTCAGACACTACCCTGAGGCTCAGGGTGGCCTTGCGCTTTCCCAGGCTGAA
The DNA here is from genome assembly GCF_028021215.1 of Eschrichtius robustus. Classification (NCBI taxonomy): domain Eukaryota; kingdom Metazoa; phylum Chordata; class Mammalia; order Artiodactyla; family Eschrichtiidae; genus Eschrichtius; species Eschrichtius robustus. Next base: position 69,066 of record NW_027175466.1, on the reverse strand, counting down.
CGAGGTCTGCGGGATGATCTCTCCTCCAGCGTGGCAGGAACCCGGTTGCTCGGGGGAAAGTGCTCGTTTCCTACGCAAGCGTACCTGCGGAGGCTAGAAGCAGGGCAACTTCAGGGTTTGGCAGGCAGGCCCTGGGACACCAGAATCCAACCTTCCAAAGGGAATAGGCTGCTTTTGTCAGCAGAGCCACCTACCCTTGTCAGCACCCAGCATAAGTACCTGCAGTATGGGAGCTACGGAGGGAGAGAAATGGGACACACTGGGTACCTGAGAAGCTCCCCTCGACACCTGCAAGCAGCCTGATTCTCTGGGGGAACATACTCGTTTCCTCCCCGGTTGTGCCTGCAGTGAGTAGAAGCTGGGCCTTCCTAGGTTTTCACAAACAGCTTCGAGGCTACAAGAATGCAGATATCCAAAGGGGAAAAGACTGCTTTTCGAAGCAGGGCCACCTATCCTAGTTCACAGCAAACATGAGTCCCTGCAGTAGTGGAACTGCCGAGGGAGAGCATGGCGAAATCCTAGGAACTTCGCTAAGTATCTTTGACTGTGCAAGCGTCGAAGTGTGGCAAGATTCCTGACGGAGGGCTTGCCTGAGCGAGGCCTAGTCGTCAGTGCCTCTTCCGGGCGCCTAGCAGTGTAAAGTGAGGAATTGTGCTCTTTGCTCAGCTTGGATCTCACATCGACGTTCTGCTTAACATAGCGAGACGGCACGTGTTAGCTCCCGGAAGGAACGCTGAGCAGAGTGTTTGTCTCAGTGCAGGTAGGGCCCTTGTCCTCACTGAGTCCAAGTTGCCCAGCACATGAAACCAGCTCGGACTGTCTCCGTGATCTGGGGCAAGCTGCGGCAACCTAGGGTACCAAGAAGAGAGAGAGCAGTGTGCCGCCTGGGCTCTGCATGCCAAGACGTGTGTTGAAGGCCTACACGGCTGCTTGTTGCTCAGCAGGCAGAGAGGAGACGTGGAGGGGCTCCGTTTCCTTTCAAGGGAAACGGTGCGGAGGCCAGAGTGCTTGGAGTCCTAAAAGCTATCCTCTCGTTCCACTGAAGCACAACAACGATGGAGACCTCATGGAAAGCGAGGCACGCAGAGCTTACCCGGTGGAAACTTAGACACTACCCTGAGGCTCAGGGTGGCCTTGCGCTTTCCGAGGCGGATAAGGTCTGCCGGATGATCTCTCCTCCAGCGTGGCAGGGACCCGTTTGTCGGGGGAAAGTGCTCGTTTCCTACGCAAGCGTACCTGCGGAGGCTAGAAGCAGGGCAACTTCAGGGTTTGGCAGGCAGGCCCTGGGACACTAGAATCCAACCTTCCAAAGGGAAAAGGCTGCTTTTGTCAGCAGAGCCACCTACCCTTGTCAGCACGCAGCATAAGTTATTGCACTATGGGAGCTGCGAAGGGAGAGAAATGGGACACACTGGGCACCTGAGAAGCTCTCCTCGACACTTGCAAGCAGCCTGTTTCTCTGGGGGAACATACTCGTTTCCTCCCCGGTTGTGCCTGCAGTGAGTAGAAGCTGGGCCTTCCTAGGGTTTCACAAACAGCTCCGAGTCTACAAGAATCTAGATATCCAAAGGGGAAAAGACTGCTTTTCGAAGCAGATCCACCTATCCTAGTTCACAGCAAACATGAGTCCCTGCGCTAGTGGAGCTGCTGAGGGAGAGCATGGCGAAAGCCTGGGAACTTCCTTAAGTACCTTTACTGTGCAGGCGTCGAAGTGTGGCAAGATTCCTGACAGAGGGCTTGCCTGAGCGTGGCGTAGTTGTCAGTGCCTCTTCCGGGCGCCTAGCAGTGTAAAGTGAGCAACTGTGCTCTTTGCTCAGCTTGGATCTCACATCGACGTTCTGCTTAACATAGCGAGACGGCAGGTGTGAGCTCCCGGAAGGAACGCTGAGCAGAGTGTTTGTCTCAGTGCAGGTAGGGCCCTTGTCCTCACTGAGTCCAAGTTGCCCAGCACATGAAACCAGCTCGGACTGTCTCCGTGATCTGGGGCAAGCTGCGGCAACCTAGGGTACCAAGAAGAGAGAGAGCAGTGTGCCGCCTGGGCTCTGCATGCCAAGACGTGTGTTGAAGGCCTACACGGCTGCTTGTTGCTCAGCAGGCAGAGAGGAGAAGTGGAGGGGTTCCGTTTCCTTTCAAGGGAAACGGTGCGGAGGCCAGAGTGCTTGGAGTCCTAAAAGCTATCCTCTCGTTCCACTGAAGCACAACAACGATGGAGAGCTCATGGAAAGCGAGGCACGCAGAGCTTGCCCGGTGGAAACTTAGACACTACCCTGAGGCTCAAGGTGGCCTTGCACTTTCCGAGGCGGATCGAGGTCTGCCGGATTATCTCTCCTCCAGCGTGGCAGGAACCCGGTTTCTCGGGGGAAAGTGCTCGTTTCCTACGCAAGCGTACCTGCGGAGGCTAGAAGCAGGGCAAATTCAGGGTATGGCAGGCAGGCCCTGAGACACTAGAATCCAACCTTCCAAAGGGAAAAGGCTGCTTTTGTCAGCAGAGCCACCTACCCTTGTCAGCAGCCAGCATAAGTTACTGCAGTATGGGAGCTGCGAAGGGAGAGAAATGGGACACACTGGGAACCTGAGAAGCTCTCCTCGACACTTGCAAGCAGCCTGTTTCTCTGGGGGAACATACTCGTCTCCTCCTCGGGTGTGCCTGCAGTGAGTAGAAGCTGGGCCTTCCTAGGGTTTCACAAACAGCTCCGAGTCTACAAGAATCTAGATATCCAAAGGGGAAAAGACTGCTTTTCGAAGCAGATCCACCTATCCTAGTTCACAGCAAACATGAGTGCCTGCGCTAGTGGAGCTGCTGAGGGAGAGCATGGCGAAACCCTGGGAACTTCCTTAAGTACCTTTACTGTGCAGGCCTCGAAGTGTGGCAAGATCCCTGACGGAAGGCTGAACTGAGCAAGGCCTGGTTGGCAGTGCCTCTTCCGGGGGCCTAGCAGTGTAAAGTGAGGAATTGTGCTTTTTGCTCAGTTTGGATCTCCCATCGACGTCCTGCTTAACCTAGCGAGCCCTGCAGGTGTGAACTCCCGGAAGGAACGCTGAGCAGAGTGTTTGTCTCACTGCAGGTAGGGCCCTTGTCCTCACTGAGTCCAAGTTGCCCAGCATATGAGACCAGCTCGGACTGTCTTCGTGAGCTGGGGCAAGCTGCGGCAACCTAGGTTTCCAAGAAGAGAGAGAGCAGTGTGTTGCCTGGGCTCTGCATGCCAAGACATTTTTTGAGGGCCTACACGGCTGCTTGTTGCTCAGGAGGCAGAGAGGAGACGTGGAGGGCCTCGTTTTCTTTCAAGGGAAACGGTGCGGTGGCCAGAGTGCTTGGAGTCCTGAAAGCTATCCTCTCGTTCCACTGAAACACAACAACGGTGGAGACCTGATGAAAAGCGAGGCACGCAGAGCTTGCCCGGTGGAAACTTAGACACTACCCTGAGGCTCAGGGTGGTTTTGCGCTTTCCCAGGCTGAACGAGGTCTGCGGGATGATCTCTCCTCCAGCGTGGCAGGAACCCGGTTGCTCGGGGGAAAGTGCTCGTTTCCTACGCAAGCATACCTGCGGAGGCTAGAAGCAGGGCAACTTCAGGGTTTGGCAGGCAGGCCCTGGGACACTAGAATCCAACCTTCCAAAGGGAATAGGCTGCTTTTGTCAGCAGAGCCACCTACCCTTGTCAGCACCCAGCATAAGTACCTGCAGTATGGGAGCTACGGAGGGAGAGAAATGGGACACACTGGGTACCTGAGAAGCTCCCCTCGACACCTGCAAGCAGCCTGATTCTCTGGGGGAACATACTCGTTTCCTCCCCGGTTGTGCCTGCAGTGAGTAGAAGCTGGGCCTTCCTAGGTTTTCACAAACAGCTTCGAGGCTACAAGAATGCAGATATCCAAAGGGGAAAAGACTGCTTTTCGAAGCAGGGCCACCTATCCTAGTTCACAGCAAACATGAGTCCCTGCAGTAGTGGAACTGCCGAGGGAGAGCATGGCGAAATCCTAGGAACTTCGCTAAGTATCTTTGACTGTGCAAGCGTCGAAGTGTGGCAAGATTCCTGACGGAGTGCTTGCCTGAGCGAGGCCTAGTCGTCAGTGCCTCTTCCGGGCGCCTAGCAGTGTAAAGTGAGGAATTGTGCTCTTTGCTCAGCTTGGATCTCACATCGACGTTCTGCTTAACATAGCGAGACGGCACGTGTGAGCTCCCGGAAGGAACGCTGAGCAGAGTGTTTGTCTCAGTGCAGGTAGGGCCCTTGTCCTCACTGAGTCCAAGTTGCCCAGCACATGAGACCAGCTCGGACTGTCTCCGTGATCTGGGGCAAGCTGCGGCAACCTAGGTTTCCAAGAAGAGAGAGAGCATTGTGCCGCCTGAGCTCTGCATGCCAAGACGTGTGTTGAAGGCCTACACGGCTGCTTGTTGCTCAGCAGGCAGAGAGGAGAAGTGGAGGGGTTCCGTTTCCTTTCAAGGGAAACGGTGCACTGGCCAGAGTGCTTGGAGTCCTAAAAGCTATCCTCTCGTTCCACTGAAGCACAACAACGATGGAGAGCTCATGGAAAGCGAGGCACGCAGAGCTTGCCCGGTGGAAACTTAGACACTACCCTGAGGCTCAGGGTGGCCTTGCGCTTTCCGAGGCCGATCGAGGTCTGCCGGATTATCTCTCCTCCAGCGTGGCAGGGACCCGTTTCTCGGGGGAAAGTGCTCGTTTCCTACGCAAGCGTACCTGCGGAGGCTAGAAGCAGGACAACTTCAGGGTTTGGCAGGCAGGCCCTGGGACACTAGAATCCAACCTTCCAAAGGGAAAAGGCTGCTTTTGTCAGCAGAGCCACCTACCCTTGTCAGCACGCAGCATAAGTTATTGCACTATGGGAGCTGCGAAGGGAGAGAAATGGGACACACTGGGCACCTGAGAAGCTCTCCTCGACACTTGCAAGCAGCCTGTTTCTCTGGGGGAACATACTCGTTTCCTCCCCGGTTGTGCCTGCAGTGAGTAGAAGCTGGGCCTTCCTAGGGTTTCACAAACAGCTCCGAGTCTACAAGAATCTAGATATCCAAAGGGGAAAAGACTGCTTTTCGAAGCAGATCCACCTATCCTAGTTCACAGCAAACATGAGTCCCTGCGCTAGTGGAGCTGCTGAGGGAGAGCATGGCGAAAGCCTGGGAACTTCCTTAAGTACCTTTACTGTGCAGGCGTCGAAGTGTGGCAAGATTCCTGACAGAGGGCTTGCCTGAGCGTGGCGTAGTTGTCAGTGCCTCTTCCGGGCGCCTAGCAGTGTAAAGTGAGCAACTGTGCTCTTTGCTCAGCTTGGATCTCACATCGACGTTCTGCTTAACATAGCGAGACGGCAGGTGTGAGCTCCCGGAAGGAACGCTGAGCAGAGTGTTTGTCTCAGTGCAGGTAGGGCCCTTGTCCTCACTGAGTCCAAGTTGCCCAGCACATGAAACCAGCTCGGACTGTCTCCGTGATCTGGGGCAAGCTGCGGCAACCTAGGGTACCAAGAAGAGAGAGAGCAGTGTGCCGCCTGGGCTCTGCATGCCAAGACGTGTGTTGAAGGCCTACACGGCTGCTTGTTGCTCAGCAGGCAGAGAGGAGAAGTGGAGGGGTTCCGTTTCCTTTCAAGGGAAACGGTGCGGAGGCCAGAGTGCTTGGAGTCCTAAAAGCTATCCTCTCGTTCCACTGAAGCACAACAACGATGGAGAGCTCATGGAAAGCGAGGCACGCAGAGCTTGCCCGGTGGAAACTTAGACACTACCCTGAGGCTCAAGGTGGCCTTGCACTTTCCGAGGCGGATCGAGGTCTGCCGGATTATCTCTCCTCCAGCGTGGCAGGAACCCGGTTTCTCGGGGGAAAGTGCTCGTTTCCTACGCAAGCGTACCTGCGGAGGCTAGAAGCAGGGCAAATTCAGGGTATGGCAGGCAGGCCCTGAGACACTAGAATCCAACCTTCCAAAGGGAAAAGGCTGCTTTTGTCAGCAGAGCCACCTACCCTTGTCAGCAGCCAGCATAAGTTACTGCAGTATGGGAGCTGCGAAGGGAGAGAAATGGGACACACTGGGAACCTGAGAAGCTCTCCTCGACACTTGCAAGCAGCCTGTTTCTCTGGGGGAACATACTCGTCTCCTCCTCGGGTGTGCCTGCAGTGAGTAGAAGCTGGGCCTTCCTAGGGTTTCACAAACAGCTCCGAGTCTACAAGAATCTAGATATCCAAAGGGGAAAAGACTGCTTTTCGAAGCAGATCCACCTATCCTAGTTCACAGCAAACATGAGTGCCTGCGCTAGTGGAGCTGCTGAGGGAGAGCATGGCGAAACCCTGGGAACTTCCTTAAGTACCTTTACTGTGCAGGCCTCGAAGTGTGGCAAGATCCCTGACGGAAGGCTGAACTGAGCAAGGCCTGGTTGGCAGTGCCTCTTCCGGGGGCCTAGCAGTGTAAAGTGAGGAATTGTGCTTTTTGCTCAGTTTGGATCTCCCATCGACGTCCTGCTTAACCTAGCGAGCCCTGCAGGTGTGAACTCCCGGAAGGAACGCTGAGCAGAGTGTTTGTCTCACTGCAGGTAGGGCCCTTGTCCTCACTGAGTCCAAGTTGCCCAGCATATGAGACCAGCTCGGACTGTCTTCGTGAGCTGGGGCAAGCTGCGGCAACCTAGGTTTCCAAGAAGAGAGAGAGCAGTGTGTTGCCTGGGCTCTGCATGCCAAGACATTTTTTGAGGGCCTACACGGCTGCTTGTTGCTCAGGAGGCAGAGAGGAGACGTGGAGGGCCTCGTTTTCTTTCAAGGGAAACGGTGCGGTGGCCAGAGTGCTTGGAGTCCTGAAAGCTATCCTCTCGTTCCACTGAAGCACAACAACGGTGGAGACCTGATGAAAAGCGAGGCACGCAGAGCTTGCCCGGTGGAAACTTAGACACTACCCTGAGGCTCAGGGTGGTTTTGCGCTTTCCCAGGCTGAACGAGGTCTGCGGGATGATCTCTCCTCCAGCGTGGCAGGAACCCGGTTGCTCGGGGGAAAGTGCTCGTTTCCTACGCAAGCATACCTGCGGAGGCTAGAAGCAGGGCAACTTCAGGGTTTGGCAGGCAGGCCCTGGGACACTAGAATCCAACCTTCCAAAGGGAATAGGCTGCTTTTGTCAGCAGAGCCACCTACCCTTGTCAGCACCCAGCATAAGTACCTGCAGTATGGGAGCTACGGAGGGAGAGAAATGGGACACACTGGGTACCTGAGAAGCTCCCCTCGACACCTGCAAGCAGCCTGATTCTCTGGGGGAACATACTCGTTTCCTCCCCGGTTGTGCCTGCAGTGAGTAGAAGCTGGGCCTTCCTAGGTTTTCACAAACAGCTTCGAGGCTACAAGAATGCAGATATCCAAAGGGGAAAAGACTGCTTTTCGAAGCAGGGCCACCTATCCTAGTTCACAGCAAACATGAGTCCCTGCAGTAGTGGAACTGCCGAGGGAGAGCATGGCGAAATCCTAGGAACTTCGCTAAGTATCTTTGACTGTGCAAGCGTCGAAGTGTGGCAAGATTCCTGACGGAGTGCTTGCCTGAGCGAGGCCTAGTCGTCAGTGCCTCTTCCGGGCGCCTAGCAGTGTAAAGTGAGGAATTGTGCTCTTTGCTCAGCTTGGATCTCACATCGACGTTCTGCTTAACATAGCGAGACGGCACGTGTGAGCTCCCGGAAGGAACGCTGAGCAGAGTGTTTGTCTCAGTGCAGGTAGGGCCCTTGTCCTCACTGAGTCCAAGTTGCCCAGCACATGAGACCAGCTCGGACTGTCTCCGTGATCTGGGGCAAGCTGCGGCAACCTAGGTTTCCAAGAAGAGAGAGAGCATTGTGCCGCCTGAGCTCTGCATGCCAAGACGTGTGTTGAAGGCCTACACGGCTGCTTGTTGCTCAGCAGGCAGAGAGGAGAAGTGGAGGGGTTCCGTTTCCTTTCAAGGGAAACGGTGCACTGGCCAGAGTGCTTGGAGTCCTAAAAGCTATCCTCTCGTTCCACTGAAGCACAACAACGATGGAGAGCTCATGGAAAGCGAGGCACGCAGAGCTTGCCCGGTGGAAACTTAGACACTACCCTGAGGCTCAGGGTGGCCTTGCGCTTTCCGAGGCCGATCGAGGTCTGCCGGATTATCTCTCCTCCAGCGTGGCAGGGACCCGTTTCTCGGGGGAAAGTGCTCGTTTCCTACGCAAGCGTACCTGCGGAGGCTAGAAGCAGGACAACTTCAGGGTTTGGCAGGCAGGCCCTGGGACACTAGAATCCAACCTTCCAAAGGGAAAAGGCTGCTTTTGTCAGCAGAGCCACCTACCCTTGTCAGCAGCCAGCATAAGTTACTCCAGTATGGGAGCTGCGAAGGGAGAGAAATGGGACACACTGGGCACCTGAGAAGCTCTCCTCGACACTTGCAAGCAGCCTGTTTCTCTGGGAGAACATACTCGTTTCCTCCCCGGTTGTGCCTGCAGTGAGTAGAAGCTGGGCCTTCCTAGGGTTTCACAAACAGCTCCGAGTCTACAAGAATCTAGATATCCAAAGGGGAAAAGACTGCTTTTCGAAGCAGATCCACCTATCCTAGTTCACAGCAAACATGAGTCCCTACGCTAGTGGAGCTGCTGAGGGAGAGCATGGCTAAACCCTGGGAACTTCCTTAAGTACCTTTACTGTGCAGGCCTCGAAGTGTGGCAAGATCCCTGACGGAGGGCTGACCTGAGCAAGGCCTGGTTGGCAGTGCCTCTTCAGGGGCCTAGCAGTGTAAAGTGAGGAATTGTGCTTTTTGCTCAGTTTGGATCTCCCATCGACGTCCTGCTTAACCTAGCGAGCCGGCAGGTGTGAGCTCCCGGAAGGAACGCTGAGCAGAGTGTTTGTCTCACTGTAGGTAGGGCCCTTGTCCTCACTGAGTCCAAGTTGCCCAGCATATGAGACCAGCTCGGACTGTATTCTGAGCTGGGGCAAGCTGCGGCAACCTAGGTTTCCAAGAAGAGAGACAGCAGTGTGTTGCCTGGGCTCTGCATGCCAAGACATGTTTTGAGGGCCTACACGGCTGCTTGTTGCTCAGGAGGCAGAGAGGAGACGTGGAGGGCCTCGTTTTCTTTCAAGGGAAACGGTGCGGTGGCCAGAGTGCTTGGAGTCCTGAAAGCTATCCTCTCGTTCCACTGAAACACAACAACGGTGGAGACCTGATGAAAAGCGAGGCACGCAGAGCTTGCCCGGTGGAAACTTAGACACTACCCTGAGGCTCAGGGTGGCTTTGCGCTTTCCCAGGCTGAACGAGGTCTGCGGGATGATCTCTCCTCCAGCGTGGCAGGAACCCGGTTGCTCGGGGGAAAGTGCTCGTTTCCTACGCAAGCATACCTGCGGAGGCTAGAAGCAGGGCAACTTCAGGGTTTGGCAGGCAGGCCCTGGGACACTAGAATCCAACCTTCCAAAGGGAATAGGCTGCTTTTGTCAGCAGAGCCACCTACCCTTGTCAGCACCCAGCATAAGTACCTGCAGTATGGGAGCTACGGAGGGAGAGAAATGGGACACACTGGGTACCTGAGAAGCTCCCCTCGACACCTGCAAGCAGCCTGATTCTCTGGGGGAACATACTCGTTTCCTCCCCGGTTGTGCCTGCAGTGAGTAGAAGCTGGGCCTTCCTAGGTTTTCACAAACAGCTTCGAGGCTACAAGAATGCAGATATCCAAAGGGGAAAAGACTGCTTTTCGAAGCAGGGCCACCTATCCTAGTTCACAGCAAACATGAGTCCCTGCAGTAGTGGAACTGCCGAGGGAGAGCATGGCGAAATCCTAGGAACTTCGCTAAGTATCTTTGACTGTGCAAGCGTCGAAGTGTGGCAAGATTCCTGACGGAGTGCTTGCCTGAGCGAGGCCTAGTCGTCAGTGCCTCTTCCGGGCGCCTAGCAGTGTAAAGTGAGGAATTGTGCTCTTTGCTCAGCTTGGATCTCACATCGACGTTCTGCTTAACATAGCGAGACGGCACGTGTGAGCTCCCGGAAGGAACGCTGAGCAGAGTGTTTGTCTCAGTGCAGGTAGGGCCCTTGTCCTCACTGAGTCCAAGTTGCCCAGCACATGAGACCAGCTCGGACTGTCTCCGTGATCTGGGGCAAGCTGCGGCAACCTAGGTTTCCAAGAAGAGAGAGAGCATTGTGCCGCCTGAGCTCTGCATGCCAAGACGTGTGTTGAAGGCCTACACGGCTGCTTGTTGCTCAGCAGGCAGAGAGGAGAAGTGGAGGGGTTCCGTTTCCTTTCAAGGGAAACGGTGCGCTGGCCAGAGTGCTTGGAGTCCTAAAAGCTATCCTCTCGTTCCACTGAAGCACAACAACGATGGAGAGCTCATGGAAAGCGAGGCACGCAGAGCTTGCCCGGTGGAAACTTAGACACTACCCTGAGGCTCAGGGTGGCCTTGCGCTTTCCGAGGCCGATCGAGGTCTGCCGGATTATCTCTCCTCCAGCGTGGCAGGGACCCGTTTCTCGGGGGAAAGTGCTCGTTTCCTACGCAAGCGTACCTGCGGAGGCTAGAAGCAGGACAACTTCAGGGTTTGGCAGGCAGGCCCTGGGACACTAGAATCCAACCTTCCAAAGGGAAAAGGCTGCTTTTGTCAGCAGAGCCACCTACCCTTGTCAGCAGCCAGCATAAGTTACTCCAGTATGGGAGCTGAGAAGGGAGAGAAATGGGACACACTGGGCACCTGAGAAGCTCTCCTCGACACTTGCAAGCAGCCTGTTTCTCTGGGGGAACATACTCGTTTCCTCCACGGGTGTGCCTGCAGTGAGTAGAAGCTGGGCCTTCCTAGGGTTTCACAAAAAGCTCCGAGTCTACAAGAATCTAGATATCCAAAGGGAAAAGTCTGCTTTTCGAAGCAGATCCACCTATCCTAGTTCACAGCAAACATGAGTCCCTGCGCTAGTGGAGCTGCCGAGGGAGAGCATGGCGAAACCCTGAGAACTTCGCTAAGTACCTTTCACTGTGCAGGCGTCGAAGTGTGGCAAGATTCCTGCCGGAGGGCTGACCTGAGTAAGGCCTGGTTGGCAGTGCCTCTTCCGGGAGCCTAGCAGTGTAAAGTGAGCAATTGTGCTTTTTGCTCAGCATGGATCTCACATCGACGTTGTGCTTAACCTAGCGAGACGGCAGGTGTGAGCTCCCGGAAGGAACGCTGAGCAGAGTGTTTGTCTCAGTGCAGGTAGTGCCCTTGTCCTCACTGAGTCCAAGTTGCCCAGCACATGAGACCAGCTCGGACTGTCTCCGTGATCTGGGGCAAGCTGCGGCAACCTAGGTTTCCAAGAATAGAGAGAGCAGTGTGCCGCCTGGGCTCTGCATGCCAAGACGTGTGTTGAAGGCCTACACGGCTGCCTGTTGCTCAGCAGGCAGAGAGGAGAAGTGGAGGGGCTCCGTTTCCTTTCAAGGGAAACGGTGCGGAGGCCAGAGTGCTTGGAGTCCTAAAAGCTATCCTCTCGTTCCACTGAAGCACAACAACGATGGAGACTTAATGGAAAGCGAGGCACGCAGAGCTTGCCCGGTGGAAACTTAGACACTACCCTGAGGCTCAGGGTGGCCTTGCGCTTTCCCAGGCTGAAAGGTGTCTGCGGGATTATCTCTCCTCCAGCGTGGCAGGAACCCTGTTTCTCGGGGGAAAGTGCTCGTTTCCTACGCAAGCGTACCTGCGGAGGCTAGCAGCAGGGCAACTTCAGGGTTTGGCAGGCAGGCCCTGGGACACTAGAATCCAACCTTCCAAAGGGAAATGGCTGCTTTTGTCAGCAGAGCCACCTACATTTGTCAGCACCCAGCATAAGTTATTGCAGTATGGGAGCTGCGAAGGGAGAGAAATGGGACACACTGGGCACCTGAGAAGCTCTCCTCGACACTTGCAAGCAGCCTGTTTCTCTGGGAGAACATACTCGTTTCCTCCCCGGTTGTGCCTGCAGTGAGTAGAAGCTGGGCCTTCCTAGGGTTTCACAAACAGCTCCGAGTCTACAAGAATCTAGATATCCAAAGGGGAAAAGACTGCTTTTCGAAGCAGATCCACCTATCCTAGTTCACAGCAAACATGAGTCCCTACGCTAGTGGAGCTGCTGAGGGAGAGCATGGCTAAACCCTGGGAACTTCCTTAAGTACCTTTACTGTGCAGGCCTCGAAGTGTGGCAAGATCCCTGACGGAGGGCTGACCTGAGCAAGGCCTGGTTGGCAGTGCCTCTTCAGGGGCCTAGCAGTGTAAAGTGAGGAATTGTGCTTTTTGCTCAGTTTGGATCTCCCATCGACGTCCTGCTTCACCTAGCGAGCCGGCAGGTGTGAGCTCCCGGAAGGAACGCTGAGCAGAGTGTTTGTCTCACTGCAGGTAGGGCCCTTGTCCTCACTGAGTCCAAGTTGCCCAGCATATGAGACCAGCTCGGACTGTATTCTGAGCTGGGGCAAGCTGCGGCAACCTAGGTTTCCAAGAAGAGAGAGAGCAGTGTGTTGCCTGGGTTCTGCATGCCAAGACATTTTTTGAGGGCCTACACGGCTGCTTGTTGCTCAGGAGGCAGAGAGGAGACGTGGAGGGCCTCGTTTTCTTTCAAGGGAAACGGTGCGGTGGCCAGAGTGCTTGGAGTCCTGAAAGCTATCCTCTCGTTCCACTGAAACACAACAACGGTGGAGACCTGATGAAAAGCGAGGCACGCAGAGCTTGCCCGGTGGAAACTTAGACACTACCCTGAGGCTCAGGGTGGCTTTGCGCTTTCCCAGGCTGAACGAGGTCTGCGGGATGATCTCTCCTCCAGCGTGGCAGGAACCCGGTTGCTCGGGGGAAAGTGCTCGTTTCCTACGCAAGCATACCTGCGGAGGCTAGAAGCAGGGCAACTTCAGGGTTTGGCAGGCAGGCCCTGGGACACTAGAATCCAACCTTCCAAAGGGAATAGGCTGCTTTTGTCAGCAGAGCCACCTACCCTTGTCAGCAGCCAGCATAAGTACCTGCAGTATGGGAGCTACGGAGGGAGAGAAATGGGACACACTGGGTACCTGAGAAGCTCCCCTCGACACCTGCAAGCAGCCTGATTCTCTGGGGGAACATACTCGTTTCCTCCCCGGTTGTGCCTGCAGTGAGTAGAAGCTGGGCCTTCCTAGGTTTTCACAAACAGCTTCGAGGCTACAAGAATGCAGATATCCAAAGGGGAAAAGACTGCTTTTCGAAGCAGGGCCACCTATCCTAGTTCACAGCAAACATGAGTCCCTGCAGTAGTGGAACTGCCGAGGGAGAGCATGGCGAAATCCTAGGAACTTCGCTAAGTATCTTTGACTGTGCAAGCGTCGAAGTGTGGCAAGATTCCTGACGGAGGGCTTGCCTGAGCGAGGCCTAGTCGTCAGTGCCTCTTCCGGGCGCCTAGCAGTGTAAAGTGAGGAATTGTGCTCTTTGCTCAGCTTGGATCTCACATCGACGTTCTGCTTAACATAGCGAGACGGCACGTGTGAGCTCCCGGAAGGAACGCTGAGCAGAGTGTTTGTCTCAGTGCAGGTAGGGCCCTTGTCCTCACTGAGTCCAAGTTGCCCAGCACATGAAACCAGCTCGGACTGTCTCCGTGATCTGGGGCAAGCTGCGGCAACCTAGGGTACCAAGAAGAGAGAGAGCAGTGTGCCGCCTGGGCTCTGCATGCCAAGACGTGTGTTGAAGGCCTACACGGCTGCTTGTTGCTCAGCAGGCAGAGAGGAGACGTGGAGGGGCTCCGTTTCCTTTCAAGGGAAACGGTGCGGAGGCCAGAGTGCTTGGAGTCCTAAAAGCTATCCTCTCGTTCCACTGAAGCACAACAACGATGGAGACCTCATGGAAAGCGAGGCACGCAGAGCTTACCCGGTGGAAACTTAGACACTACCCTGAGGCTCAGGGTGGCCTTGCGCTTTCCGAGGCGGATAAGGTCTGCCGGATGATCTCTCCTCCAGCGTGGCAGGGACCCGTTTGTCGGGGGAAAGTGCTCGTTTCCTACGCAAGCGTACCTGCGGAGGCTAGAAGCAGGGCAACTTCAGGGTTTGGCAGGCAGGCCCTGGGACACTAGAATCCAACCTTCCAAAGGGAAAAGGCTGCTTTTGTCAGCAGAGCCACCTACCCTTGTCAGCACGCAGCATAAGTTATTGCACTATGGGAGCTGCGAAGGGAGAGAAATGGGACACACTGGGCACCTGAGAAGCTCTCCTCGACACTTGCAAGCAGCCTGTTTCTCTGGGGGAACATACTCGTTTCCTCCCCGGTTGTGCCTGCAGTGAGTAGAAGCTGGGCCTTCCTAGGGTTTCACAAACAGCTCCGAGTCTACAAGAATCTAGATATCCAAAGGGGAAAAGACTGCTTCTCGAAGCAGATCCACCTATCCTAGTTCACAGCAAACATGAGTCCCTGCGCTAGTGGAGCTGCTGAGGGAGAGCATGGCGAAAGCCTGGGAACTTCCTTAAGTACCTTTACTGTGCAGGCCTCGAAGTGTGGCAAGATCCCTGACGGAGGGCTGACCTGAGCAAGGCCTGGTTGGCAGTGCCTCTTCCGGGGGCCTAGCAGTGTAAAGTGAGGAATTGTGCTTTTTGCTCAGTTTGGACCTCCCATCGACGTCCTGCTTAACCTAGCGAGCCCGGCAGGTGTGAACTCCCGGAAGGAACGCTGAGCAGAGTGTTTGTCTCACTGCAGGTAGGTCCCGTGTCCTCACTGAGTCCAAGTTGCCCAGCATATGAGACCAGCTCGGACTGTCTTCGTGAGCTGGGGCAAGCTGCGGCAACCTAGGTTTCCAAGAAGAGAGAGAGCAGTGTGCCGCCTGGGCTCTGCATGCCAAGACGTGTTTTGAAGGGCCTACACGGCTGGTTGTGCTCAGGAGGCAGAGAGGAGACGTGGAGGGCCTCGTTTACTTTTAAGGGAAACGGTGCGGTGGCCAGAGTGCTTGGAGTCCTGAAATCTATCCTCGCGTTCCACTGAAACACAACAACGGTGGAGAACTGATGAAAAGCGAGGCACGCAGAGCTTGCCCGTTGGAGACTCAGACACTACCCTGAGGCTCAGGGTGGCCTTGCGCTTTCCCAGGCTGAACGAGGTCTGCGGGATGATCTCTCCTCCAGCGTGGCAGGAACCCGGTTGCTCGGGGGAAAGTGCTCGTTTCCTACGCAAGCGTACCTGCGGAGGCTAGCAGCAGGGCAACTTCAGGGTTTGGCAGGCAGGCCCTGGGACACTAGAATCCAACCTTCCAAAGGGAAAAGGCTGCTTTTGTCAGCAGAGCCACCTACATTTGTCAGCACCCAGCATAAGTTATTGCAGTATGGGAGCTGTGAAGGGAGAGAAATGGGACACACTGGGCACCTGAGAAGCTCTCCTCGACACTTGCAAGCAGCCTGTTTCTCTGGGGGAACATACTCGTTTCCTCCCGGTTGTGCCTGCAGTGAGTAGAAGCTGTGCCTTCCTAGGGTTTCACAAACAGCTCCGAGTCTACAAGAATCTAGATATCCAAAGGGGAAAAGACTGCTTCTCGAAACAGATCCACCTATCCCAGTTCACAGCAAACATGAGTCCCTGCGCTAGTGGAGCTGCTGAGGGAGAGCATGGCGAAACCCTGGGAACATCCTTAAGTACCTTTACTGTGCAGGCCTCGAAGTGTGGCAAGATCCCTGACGGAGGGCTGACCTGAGCAAGGCCTGGTTGGCAGTGCCTCTTCAGGGGCCTAGCAGTGTAAAGTGAGGAATTGTGCTTTTTGCTCAGTTTGGATCTCCCATCGACGTCCTGCTTCACCTAGCGAGCTGGCAGGTGTGAGCTCCCGGAAGGAACGCTGAGCAGAGTGTTTGTCTCACTGCAGGTAGGGCCCTTGTCCTCACTGAGTCCAAGTTGCCCAGCATATGAGACCAGCTCGGACTGTATTCTGAGCTGGGGCAAGCTGCGGCAACCTAGGTTTCCAAGAAGAGAGAGAGCAGTGTGTTGCCTGGGCTCTGCATGCCAAGACATGTTTTGAGGGCCTACACGGCTGCTTGTTGCTCAGGAAGCAGAGAGGAGACGTGGAGGGCCTCGTTTTCTTTCAAGGGAAACGGTGCGGTGGCCAGAGTGCTTGGAGTCCTGAAAGCTATCCTCTCGTGCCACTGAAACACAACAACGGTGGAGACCTGATGAAAAGCGAGGAACGCAGAGCTTGCCCGGTGGAAACTCAGACACTACCCTGAGGCTCAGGGTGGCCTTGCGCTTTCCCAGGCTGAACGAGGTCTGCGGGATTATCTCTCCTCCAGCGTGGCAGGAACCCGGTTGCTCGGGGGAAAGTGCTCGTTTCCTACGCAAGCGTACCTGCGGAGGCTAGAAGCAGGGCAACTTCAGGGTTTGGCAGGCAGGCCCTGGGACACTAGAATCCAACCTTCCAAAGGGAATAGGCTGCTTTTGTCAGCAGAGCCACCTACCCTTGTCAGCAGCCAGCATAAGTACCTGCAGTATGGGAGCTACGAAGGGAGAGAAATGGGACACACTGGGTACCTGAGAAGCTCCCCTCGACACCTGCAAGCAGCCTGTTTCTCTGGGGGAACATACTCGTTTCCTCCCCGGTTGTGCCTGCAGTGAGTAGAAGCTGGGCCTTCCTAGGTTTTCACAAACAGCTTCGAGGCTACAAGAATGCAGATATCCAAAGGGGAAAAGACTGCTTTTCGAAGCAGGGCCACCTATCCTAGTTCACAGCAAACATGAGTCCCTGCAGTAGTGGAACTGCCGAGGGAGAGCATGGCGAAATCCTAGGAACTTCACTAAGTATCTTTGACTGTGCAGGCGTCGAAGTGTGGCAAGATTCCTGACAGAGGGCTTGCCTGAGCACGGCGTAGTTGTCAGTGCCTCTTCCGGGCGCCTAGCAGTGTAAAGTGAGTAACTGTGCTCTTTGCTCAGCTTGGATCTCACATCGACGTTCTGCTTAACATAGCGAGACGGCAGGTGTGAGCTCCCGGAAGGAACGCTGAGCAGAGTGTTTGTCTCAGTGCAGGTAGGGCCCTTGTCCTCACTGAGTCCAAGTTGCCCAGCACATGAAACCAGCTCGGACTGTCTCCGTGATCTGGGGCAAGCTGCGGCAACCTAGGGTACCAAGAAGAGAGAGAGCAGTGTGCCGCCTGGGCTCTGCATGCCAAGACGTGTGTTGAAGGCCTACACGGCTGCTTGTTGCTCAGCAGGCAGAGAGGAGAAGTGGAGGGGTTCCGTTTCCTTTCAAGGGAAACGGTGCGGAGGCCAGAGTGCTTGGAGTCCTAAAAGCTATCCTCTCGTTCCACTGAAGCACAACAACGATGGAGAGCTCATGGAAAGCGAGGCACGCAGAGCTTGCCCGGTGGAAACTTAGACACTACCCTGAGGCTCAAGGTGGCCTTGCACTTTCCGAGGCGGATCGAGGTCTGCCGGATTATCTCTCCTCCAGCGTGGCAGGAACCCGGTTTCTCGGGGGAAAGTGCTCGTTTCCTACGCAAGCGTACCTGCGGAGGCTAGAAGCAGGGCAAATTCAGGGTATGGCAGGCAGGCCCTGGGACACTAGAATCCAACCTTCCAAAGGGAAAAGGCTGCTTTTGTCAGCAGAGCCACCTACCCTTGTCAGCAGCCAGCATAAGTTACTGCAGTATGGGAGCTGCGAAGGGAGAGAAATGGGACACACTGGGAACCTGAGAAGCTCTCCTCGACACTTGCAAGCAGCCTGTTTCTCTGGGGGAACATACTCGTCTCCTCCTCGGGTGTGCCTGCAGTGAGTAGAAGCTGGGCCTTCCTAGGGTTTCACAAACAGCTCCGAGTCTACAAGAATCTAGATATCCAAAGGGGAAAAGACTGCTTTTCGAAGCAGATCCACCTATCCTAGTTCACAGCAAACATGAGTGCCTGCGCTAGTGGAGCTGCTGAGGGAGAGCATGGCGAAACCCTGGGAACTTCCTTAAGTACCTTTACTGTGCAGGCCTCGAAGTGTGGCAAGATCCCTGACGGAAGGCTGAACTGAGCAAGGCCTGGTTGGCAGTGCCTCTTCCGGGGGCCTAGCAGTGTAAAGTGAGGAATTGTGCTTTTTGCTCAGTTTGGATCTCCCATCGACGTCCTGCTTAACCTAGCGAGCCCGGCAGGTGTGAACTCCCGGAAGGAACGCTGAGCAGAGTGTTTGTCTCACTGCAGGTAGGGCCCTTGTCCTCACTGAGTCCAAGTTGCCCAGCATATGAGACCAGCTCGGACTGTCTTCGTGAGCTGGGGCAAGCTGCGGCAACCTAGGTTTCCAAGAAGAGAGAGAGCAGTGTGCCGCCTGGGCTCTGCATGCCAAGACGTGTTTTGAAGGGCCTACACGGCTGGTTGTGCTCAGGAGGCAGAGAGGAGACGTGGAGGGCCTCGTTTACTTTTAAGGGAAACGGTGCGTTGGCCAGAGTGCTTGGAGTCCTGAAAGCTATCCTCTCGTTCCACTGGAGCACAACAACGGTGGAAACCTCATGGAAAGTGAGGCACGCAGAGCTTGCCCGGTGGAAACTTAGACACTACCCTGAGGCTCAGGGTGGCCTTGCGCTTTCCCAGGCTGAACGAGGTCTGCGGGATGATCTCTCCTCCAGCGTGGCAGGAACCCGGTTGCTCGGGGGAAAGTGCTCGTTTCCTACGCAAGCGTACCTGCGGAGGCTAGCAGCAGGGCAACTTCAGGGTTTGGCAGGCAGGCCCTGGGACACTAGAATCCAACCTTCCAAAGGGAAATGGCTGCTTTTGTCAGCAGAGCCACCTACATTTGTCAGCACGCAGCATAAGTTATTGCAGTATGGGAGCTGCGAAGGGAGAGAAATGGGACACACTGGGTACCTGAGAAGCTCCCCTCGACACCTGCAAGCAGCCTGATTCTCTGGGGGAACATACTCGTTTCCTCCCCGGTTGTGCCTGCAGTGAGTAGAAGCTGGGCCTTCCTAGGTTTTCACAAACAGCTTCGAGGCTACAAGAATGCAGATATCCAAAGGGGAAAAGACTGCTTTTCGAAGCAGGGCCACCTATCCTAGTTCACAGCAAACATGAGTCCCTGCAGTAGTGGAACTGCCGAGGGAGAGCATGGCGAAATCCTAGGAACTTCGCTAAGTATCTTTGACTGTGCAAGCGTCGAAGTGTGGCAAGATTCCTGACGGAGGGCTTGCCTGAGCGAGGCCTAGTCGTCAGTGCCTCTTCCGGGCGCCTAGCAGTGTAAAGTGAGCAATTGTGCTCTTTGCTCAGCTTGGATCTCACATCGACGTTCTGCTTAACATAGCGATACGGCACGTGTGAGCTCCCGGAAGGAACGCTGAGCAGAGTGTTTGTCTCAGTGCAGGTAGGGCCCTTGTCCTCACTGAGTCCAAGTTGCCCAGCACATGAGACCAGCTCGGACTGTCTCCGTGATCTGGGGCAAGCTGCGGCAACCTAGGTTTCCAAGAAGAGAGAGAGCATTGTGCCGCCTGAGCTCTGCATGCCAAGACGTGTGTTGAAGGCCTACACGGCTGCTTGTTGCTCAGCAGGCAGAGAGGAGAAGTGGAGGGGTTCCGTTTCCTTTCAAGGGAAACGGTGCGCTGGCCAGAGTGCTTGGAGTCCTAAAAGCTATCCTCTCGTTCCACTGAAGCACAACAACGATGGAGAGCTCATGGAAAGCGAGGCACGCAGAGCTTGCCCGGTGGAAACTTAGACACTACCCTGAGGCTCAGGGTGGCCTTGCGCTTTCCGAGGCCGATCGAGGTCTGCCGGATTATCTCTCCTCCAGCGTGGCAGGGACCCGTTTCTCGGGGGAAAGTGCTCGTTTCCTACGCAAGCGTACCTGCGGAGGCTAGAAGCAGGACAACTTCAGGGTTTGGCAGGCAGGCCCTGGGACACTAGAATCCAACCTTCCAAAGGGAAAAGGCTGCTTTTGTCAGCAGAGCCACCTACCCTTGTCAGCAGCCAGCATAAGTTACTCCAGTATGGGAGCTGAGAAGGGAGAGAAATGGGACACACTGGGCACCTGAGAAGCTCTCCTCGACACTTGCAAGCAGCCTGTTTCTCTGGGGGAACATACTCGTTTCCTCCACGGGTGTGCCTGCAGTGAGTAGAAGCTGGGCCTTCCTAGGGTTTCACAAAAAGCTCCGAGTCTACAAGAATCTAGATATCCAAAGGGAAAAGTCTGCTTTTCGAAGCAGATCCACCTATCCTAGTTCACAGCAAACATGAGTCCCTGCGCTAGTGGAGCTGCCGAGGGAGAGCATGGCGAAACCCTGAGAACTTCGCTAAGTACCTTTCACTGTGCAGGCGTCGAAGTGTGGCAAGATTCCTGCCGGAGGGCTGATCTGAGTAAGGCCTGGTTGGCAGTGCCTCTTCCGGGAGCCTAGCAGTGTAAAGTGAGCAATTGTGCTTTTTGCTCAGCATGGATCTCACATCGACGTTGTGCTTAACCTAGCGAGACGGCAGGTGTGAGCTCCCGGAAGGAACGCTGAGCAGAGTGTTTGTCTCAGTGCAGGTAGTGCCCTTGTCCTCACTGAGTCCAAGTTGCCCAGCACATGAGACCAGCTCGGACTGTCTCCGTGATCTGGGGCAAGCTGCGGCAACCTAGGATTCCAAGAATAGAGAGAGCAGTGTGCCGCCTGGGCTCTGCATGCCAAGACGTGTGTTGAAGGCCTACACGGCTGCCTGTTGCTCAGCAGGCAGAGAGGAGAAGTGGAGGGGCTCCGTTTCCTTTCAAGGGAAACGGTGCGGAGGCCAGAGTGCTTGGAGTCCTAAAAGCTATCCTCTCGTTCCACTGAAGCACAACAACGATGGAGACTTAATGGAAAGCGAGGCACGCAGAGCTTGCCCGGTGGAAACTTAGACACTACCCTGAGGCTCAGGGTGGCCTTGCGCTTTCCCAGGCTGAAAGGTGTCTGCGGGATTATCTCTCCTCCAGCGTGGCAGGAACCCTGTTTCTCGGGGGAAAGTGCTCGTTTCCTACGCAAGCGTACCTGCGGAGGCTAGCAGCAGGGCAACTTCAGGGTTTGGCAGGCAGGCCCTGGGACACTAGAATCCAACCTTCCAAAGGGAAATGGCTGCTTTTGTCAGCAGAGCCACCTACATTTGTCAGCACCCAGCATAAGTTATTGCAGTATGGGAGCTGCGAAGGGAGAGAAATGGGACACACTGGGCACCTGAGAAGCTCTCCTCGACACTTGCAAGCAGCCTGTTTCTCTGGGAGAACATACTCGTTTCCTCCCCGGTTGTGCCTGCAGTGAGTAGAAGCTGGGCCTTCCTAGGGTTTCACAAACAGCTCCGAGTCTACAAGAATCTAGATATCCAAAGGGGAAAAGACTGCTTTTCGAAGCAGATCCACCTATCCTAGTTCACAGCAAACATGAGTCCCTACACTAGTGGAGCTGCTGAGGGAGAGCATGGCTAAACCCTGGGAACTTCCTTAAGTACCTTTACTGTGCAGGCCTCGAAGTGTGGCAAGATCCCTGACGGAGGGCTGACCTGAGCAAGGCCTGGTTGGCAGTGCCTCTTCAGGGGCCTAGCAGTGTAAAGTGAGGAATTGTGCTTTTTGCTCAGTTTGGATCTCCCATCGACGTCCTGCTTAACCTAGCGAGCCGGCAGGTGTGAGCTCCCGGAAGGAACGCTGAGCAGAGTGTTTGTCTCACTGCAGGTAGGGCCCTTGTCCTCACTGAGTCCAAGTTGCCCAGCATATGAGACCAGCTCGGACTGTATTCTGAGCTGGGGCAAGCTGCGGCAACCTAGGTTTCCAAGAAGAGAGAGAGCAGTGTGTTGCCTGGGCTCTGCATGCCAAGACATTTTTTGAGGGCCTACACGGCTGCTTGTTGCTCAGGAGGCAGAGAGGAGACGTGGAGGGCCTCGTTTTCTTTCAAGGGAAACGGTGCGGTGGCCAGAGTGCTTGGAGTCCTGAAAGCTATCCTCTCGTTCCACTGAAACACAACAACGGTGGAGACCTGATGAAAAGCGAGGCACGCAGAGCTTGCCGGTGGAAACTTAGACACTACCCTGAGGCTCAGGGTGGCTTTGCGCTTTCCCAGGCTGAACGAGGTCTGCGGGATGATCTCTCCTCCAGCGTGGCAGGAACCCGGTTGCTCGGGGGAAAGTGCTCGTTTCCTACGCAAGCATACCTGCGGAGGCTAGAAGCAGGGCAACTTCAGGGTTTGGCAGGCAGGCCCTGGGACACTAGAATCCAACCTTCCAAAGGGAATAGGCTGCTTTTGTCAGCAGAGCCACCTACCCTTGTCAGCAGCCAGCATAAGTACCTGCAGTATGGGAGCTACGGAGGGAGAGAAATGGGACACACTGGGTACCTGAGAAGCTCCCCTCGACACCTGCAAGCAGCCTGATTCTCTGGGGGAACATACTCGTTTCCTCCCCGGTTGTGCCTGCAGTGAGTAGAAGCTGGGCCTTCCTAGGTTTTCACAAACAGCTTCGAGGCTACAAGAATGCAGATATCCAAAGGGGAAAAGACTGCTTTTCGAAGCAGGGCCACCTATCCTAGTTCACAGCAAACATGAGTCCCTGCAGTAGTGGAACTGCCGAGGGAGAGCATGGCGAAATCCTAGGAACTTCGCTAAGTATCTTTGACTGTGCAAGCGTCGAAGTGTGGCAAGATTCCTGACGGAGGGCTTGCCTGAGCGAGGCCTAGTCGTCAGTGCCTCTTCCGGGCGCCTAGCAGTGTAAAGTGAGGAATTGTGCTCTTTGCTCAGCTTGGATCTCACATCGACGTTCTGCTTAACATAGCGAGACGGCAGGTGTGAGCTCCCGGAAGGAACGCTGAGCAGAGTGTTTGTCTCAGTGCAGGTAGGGCCCTTGTCCTCACTGAGTCCAAGTTGCCCAGCACATGAAACCAGCTCGGACTGTCTCCGTGATCTGGGGCAAGCTGCGGCAACCTAGGGTACCAAGAAGAGAGAGAGCAGTGTGCCGCCTGGGCTCTGCATGCCAAGACGTGTGTTGAAGGCCTACACGGCTGCTTGTTGCTCAGCAGGCAGAGAGGAGACGTGGAGGGGCTCCGTTTCCTTTCAAGGGAAACGGTGCGGAGGCCAGAGTGCTTGGAGTCCTAAAAGCTATCCTCTCGTTCCACTGAAGCACAACAACGATGGAGACCTCATGGAAAGCGAGGCACGCAGAGCTTACCCGGTGGAAACTTAGACACTACCCTGAGGCTCAGGGTGGCCTTGCGCTTTCCGAGGCAGATAAGGTCTGCCGGATGATCTCTCCTCCAGCGTGGCAGGGACCCGTTTGTCGGGGGAAAGTGCTCGTTTCCTACGCAAGCGTACCTGCGGAGGCTAGAAGCAGGGCAACTTCAGGGTTTGGCAGGCAGGCCCTGGGACACTAGAATCCAACCTTCCAAAGGGAAAAGGCTGCTTTTGTCAGCAGAGCCACCTACCCTTGTCAGCACGCAGCATAAGTTATTGCACTATGGGAGCTGCGAAGGGAGAGAAATGGGACACACTGGGCACCTGAGAAGCTCTCCTCGACACTTGCAAGCAGCCTGTTTCTCTGGGGGAACATACTCGTTTCCTCCCCGGTTGTGCCTGCAGTGAGTAGAAGCTGGGCCTTCCTAGGGTTTCACAAACAGCTCCGAGTCTACAAGAATCTAGATATCCAAAGGGGAAAAGACTGCTTCTCGAAGCAGATCCACCTATCCTAGTTCACAGCAAACATGAGTCCCTGCGCTAGTGGAGCTGCTGAGGTAGAGCATGGCGAAAGCCTGGGAACTTCCTTAAGTACCTTTACTGTGCAGGCCTCGAAGTGTGGCAAGATCCCTGACGGAGGGCTGACCTGAGCAAGGCCTGGTTGGCAGTGCCTCTTCCGGGGGCCTAGCAGTGTAAAGTGAGGAATTGTGCTTTTTGCTCAGTTTGGATCTCCCATCGACGTCCTGCTTAACCTAGCGAGCCCGGCAGGTGTGAACTCCCGGAAGGAACGCTGAGCAGAGTGTTTGTCTCACTGCAGGTAGGGCCCGTGTCCTCACTGAGTCCAAGTTGCCCAGCATATGAGACCAGCTCGGACTGTCTTCGTGAGCTGGGGCAAGCTGCGGCAACCTAGGTTTCCAAGAAGAGAGAGAGCAGTGTGCCGCCTGGGCTCTGCATGCCAAGACGTGTTTTGAAGGGCCTACACGGCTGGTTGTGCTCAGGAGGCAGAGAGGAGACGTGGAGGGCCTCGTTTACTTTTAAGGGAAACGGTGCGGTGGCCAGAGTGCTTGGAGTCCTGAAAGCTATCCTCGCGTTCCACTGAAACACAACAACGGTGGAGAACTGATGAAAAGCGAGGCACGCAGAGCTTGCCCGTTGGAGACTCAGACACTACCCTGAGGCTCAGGGTGGCCTTGCGCTTTCCCAGGCTGAACGAGGTCTGCGGGATGATCTCTCCTCCAGCGTGGCAGGAACCCGGTTGCTCGGGGGAAAATGCTCGTTTCCTACGCAAGCGTACCTGCGGAGGCTAGCAGCAGGGCAACTTCAGGGTTTGGCAGGCAGGCCCTGGGATACTAGAATCCAACCTTCCAAAGGGAAAAGGCTGCTTTTGTCAGCAGAGCCACCTACATTTGTCAGCACCCAGCATAAGTTATTGCAGTATGGGAGCTGTGAAGGGAGAGAAATGGGACACACTGGGCACCTGAGAAGCTCTCCTCGACACTTGCAAGCAGCCTGTTTCTCTGGGGGAACATACTCGTTTCCTCCCCGGTTGTGCCTGCAGTGAGTAGAAGCTGTGCCTTCCTAGGGTTTCACAAACAGCTCCGAGTCTACAAGAATCTAGATATCCAAAGGGGAAAAGACTGCTTCTCGAAGCAGATCCACCTATCCTAGTTCACAGCAAACATGAGTCCCTGCGCTAGTGGAGCTGCTGAGGGAGAGCATGGCGAAACCCTGGGAACATCCTTAAGTACCTTTACTGTGCAGGCCTCGAAGTGTGGCAAGATCCCTGACGGAGGGCTGACCTGAGCAAGGCCTGGTTGGCAGTGCCTCTTCAGGGGCCTAGCAGTGTAAAGTGAGGAATTGTGCTTTTTGCTCAGTTTGGATCTCCCATCGACGTCCTGCTTCACCTAGCGAGCCGGCAGGTGTGAGCTCCCGGAAGGAACGCTGAGCAGAGTGTTTGTCTCACTGCAGGTAGGGCCCTTGTCCTCACTGAGTCCAAGTTGCCCAGCATATGAGACCAGCTCGCAGAGAGGAGACGTGGAGGGCCTCGTTTTCTTTCAAGGGAAACGGTGCGGTGGCCAGAGTGCTTGGAGTCCTGAAAGCTATCCTCTCGTGCCACTGAAACACAACAACGGTGGAGACCTGATGAAAAGCGAGGAACGCAGAGCTTGCCCGGTGGAAACTCAGACACTACCCTGAGGCTCAGGGTGGCCTTGCGCTTTCCCAGGCTGAACGAGGTCTGCGGGATTATCTCTCCTCCAGCGTGGCAGGAACCCGGTTGCTCGGGGGAAAGTGCTCGTTTCCTACGCAAGCGTACCTGCGGAGGCTAGAAGCAGGGCAACTTCAGGGTTTGGCAGGCAGGCCCTGGGACACTAGAATCCAACCTTCCAAAGGGAATAGGCTGCTTTTGTCAGCAGAGCCACCTACCCTTGTCAGCAGCCAGCATAAGTACCTGCAGTATGGGAGCTACGAAGGGAGAGAAATGGGACACACTGGGTACCTGAGAAGCTCCCCTCGACACCTGCAAGCAGCCTGTTTCTCTGGGGGAACATACTCGTTTCCTCCCCGGTTGTGCCTGCAGTGAGTAGAAGCTGGGCCTTCCTAGGTTTTCACAAACAGCTTCGAGGCTACAAGAATGCAGATATCCAAAGGGGAAAAGACTGCTTTTCGAAGCAGGGCCACCTATCCTAGTTCACAGCAAACATGAGTCCCTGCAGTAGTGGAACTGCCGAGGGAGAGCATGGCGAAATCCTAGGAACTTCACTAAGTATCTTTGACTGTGCAGGCGTCGAAGTGTGGCAAGATTCCTGACAGAGGGCTTGCCTGAGCGCGGCGTAGTTGTCAGTGCCTCTTCCGGGCGCCTAGCAGTGTAAAGTGAGCAACTGTGCTCTTTGCTCAGCTTGGATCTCACATCGACGTTCTGCTTAACATAGCGAGACGGCAGGTGTGAGCTCCCGGAAGGAACGCTGAGCAGAGTGTTTGTCTCAGTGCAGGTAGGGCCCTTGTCCTCACTGAGTCCAAGTTGCCCAGCACATGAAACCAGCTCGGACTGTCTCCGTGATCTGGGGCAAGCTGCGGCAACCTAGGGTACCAAGAAGAGAGAGAGCAGTGTGCCGCCTGGGCTCTGCATGCCAAGACGTGTGTTGAAGGCCTACACGGCTGCTTTTTGCTCAGCAGGCAGAGAGGAGAAGTGGAGGGGTTCCGTTTCCTTTCAAGGGAAACGGTGCGGAGGCCAGAGTGCTTGGAGTCCTAAAAGCTATCCTCTCGTTCCACTGAAGCACAACAACGATGGAGAGCTCATGGAAAGCGAGGCACGCAGAGCTTGCCCGGTGGAAACTTAGACACTACCCTGAGGCTCAAGGTGGCCTTGCACTTTCCGAGGCGGATCGAGGTCTGCCGGATTATCTCTCCT
Source organism: Eschrichtius robustus (assembly GCF_028021215.1). Classification (NCBI taxonomy): domain Eukaryota; kingdom Metazoa; phylum Chordata; class Mammalia; order Artiodactyla; family Eschrichtiidae; genus Eschrichtius; species Eschrichtius robustus. Next base: position 42,670 of record NW_027175466.1, on the reverse strand, counting down.
CCAGCGTGGCAGGAACCCGGTTTCTCGGGGGAAAGTGCTCGTTTCCTACGCAAGCGTACCTGCGGAGGCTAGAAGCAGGGCAAATTCAGGGTATGGCAGGCAGGCCCTGGGACACTAGAATCCAACCTTCCAAAGGGAAAAGGCTGCTTTTGTCAGCAGAGCCACCTACCCTTGTCAGCAGCCAGCATAAGTTACTGCAGTATGGGAGCTGCGAAGGGAGAGAAATGGGACACACTGGGAACCTGAGAAGCTCTCCTCGACACTTGCAAGCAGCCTGTTTCTCTGGGGGAACATACTCGTCTCCTCCTCGGGTGTGCCTGCAGTGAGTAGAAGCTGGGCCTTCCTAGGGTTTCACAAACAGCTCCGAGTCTACAAGAATCTAGATATCCAAAGGGGAAAAGACTGCTTTTCGAAGCAGATCCACCTATCCTAGTTCACAGCAAACATGAGTGCCTGCGCTAGTGGAGCTGCTGAGGGAGAGCATGGCGAAACCCTGGGAACTTCCTTAAGTACCTTTACTGTGCAGGCCTCGAAGTGTGGCAAGATCCCTGACGGAAGGCTGAACTGAGCAAGGCCTGGTTGGCAGTGCCTCTTCCAGGGGCCTAGCAGTGTAAAGTGAGGAATTGTGCTTTTTGCTCAGTTTGGATCTCCCATCGACGTCCTGCTTAACCTAGCGAGCCCGGCAGGTGTGAACTCCCGGAAGGAACGCTGAGCAGAGTGTTTGTCTCACTGCAGGTAGGGCCCTTGTCCTCACTGAGTCCAAGTTGCCCAGCATATGAGACCAGCTCGGACTGTCTTCGTGAGCTGGGGCAAGCTGCGGCAACCTAGGTTTCCAAGAAGAGAGAGAGCAGTGTGCCGCCTGGGCTCTGCATGCCAAGACGTGTTTTGAAGGGCCTACACGGCTGGTTGTGCTCAGGAGGCAGAGAGGAGACGTGGAGGGCCTCGTTTACTTTTAAGGGAAACGGTGCGTTGGCCAGAGTGCTTGGAGTCCTGAAAGCTATCCTCTCGTTCCACTGGAGCACAACAACGGTGGAAACCTCATGGAAAGTGAGGCACGCAGAGCTTGCCCGGTGGAAACTTAGACACTACCCTGAGGCTCAGGGTGGCCTTGCGCTTTCCCAGGCTGAACGAGGTCTGCGGGATGATCTCTCCTCCAGCGTGGCAGGAACCCGGTTGCTCGGGGGAAAGTGCTCGTTTCCTACGCAAGCGTACCTGCGGAGGCTAGCAGCAGGGCAACTTCAGGGTTTGGCAGGCAGGCCCTGGGACACTAGAATCCAACCTTCCAAAGGGAAATGGCTGCTTTTGTCAGCAGAGCCACCTACATTTGTCAGCAGCCAGCATAAGTTACTGCAGTATGGGAGCTGCGAAGGGAGAGAAATGGGACACACTGGGCACCTGAGAAGCTCTCCTCGACACTTGCAAGCAGCCTGTTTCTCTGGGAGAACATACTCGTTTCCTCCCCGGTTGTGCCTGCAGTGAGTAGAAGCTGGGCCTTCCTAGGGTTTCACAAACAGCTCCGAGTCTACAAGAATCTAGATATCCAAAGGGGAAAAGACTGCTTTTCGAAGCAGATCCACCTATCCTAGTTCACAGCAAACATGAGTCCCTACACTAGTGGAGCTGCTGAGGGAGAGCATGGCTAAACCCTGGGAACTTCCTTAAGTACCTTTACTGTGCAGGCCTCGAAGTGTGGCAAGATCCCTGACGGAGGGCTGACCTGAGCAAGGCCTGGTTGGCAGTGCCTCTTCAGGGGCCTAGCAGTGTAAAGTGAGGAATTGTGCTTTTTGCTCAGTTTGGATCTCCCATCGACGTCCTGCTTAACCTAGCGAGCCGGCAGGTGTGAGCTCCCGGAAGGAACGCTGAGCAGAGTGTTTGTCTCACTGCAGGTAGGGCCCTTGTCCTCACTGAGTCCAAGTTGCCCAGCATATGAGACCAGCTCGGACTGTATTCTGAGCTGGGGCAAGCTGCGGCAACCTAGGTTTCCAAGAAGAGAGAGAGCAGTGTGTTGCCTGGGCTCTGCATGCCAAGACATGTTTTGAGGGCCTACACGGCTGCTTGTTGCTCAGGAGGCAGAGAGGAGACGTGGAGGGCCTCGTTTTCCTTCAAGGGAAACGGTGCGGTGGCCAGAGTGCTTGGAGTCCTGAAAGCTATCCTCTCGTGCCACTGAAACACAACAACGGTGGAGACCTGATGAAAAGCGAGGAACGCAGAGCTTGCCCGGTGGAAACTCAGACACTACCCTGAGGCTCAGGGTGGCCTTGCGCTTTCCCAGGCTGAACGAGGTCTGCGGGATGATCTCTCCTCCAGCGTGGCAGGAACCCGGTTGCTCGGGGGAAAGTGCTCGTTTCCTACGCAAGCGTACCTGCGGAGGCTAGAAGCAGGGCAACTTCAGGGTTTGGCAGGCAGGCCCTGGGACACTAGAATCCAACCTTCCAAAGGGAATAGGCTGCTTTTGTCAGCAGAGCCACCTACCCTTGTCAGCAGCCAGCATAAGTACCTGCAGTATGGGAGCTACGAAGGGAGAGAAATGGGACACACTGGGTACCTGAGAAGCTCCCCTCGACACCTGCAAGCAGCCTGTTTCTCTGGGGGAACATACTCGTTTCCTCCCCGGTTGTGCCTGCAGTGAGTAGAAGCTGGGCCTTCCTAGGTTTTCACAAACAGCTTCGAGGCTACAAGAATGCAGATATCCAAAGGGGAAAAGACTGCTTTTCGAAGCAGGGCCACCTATCCTAGTTCACAGCAAACATGAGTCCCTGCAGTAGTGGAACTGCCGAGGGAGAGCATGGCGAAATCCTAGGAACTTCACTAAGTATCTTTGACTGTGCAGGCGTCGAAGTGTGGCAAGATTCCTGACAGAGGGCTTGCCTGAGCACGGCGTAGTTGTCAGTGCCTCTTCCGGGCGCCTAGCAGTGTAAAGTGAGTAACTGTGCTCTTTGCTCAGCTTGGATCTCACATCGACGTTCTGCTTAACATAGCGAGACGGCAGGTGTGAGCTCCCGGAAGGAACGCTGAGCAGAGTGTTTGTCTCAGTGCAGGTAGGGCCCTTGTCCTCACTGAGTCCAAGTTGCCCAGCACATGAAACCAGCTCGGACTGTCTCCGTGATCTGGGGCAAGCTGCGGCAACCTAGGGTACCAAGAAGAGAGAGAGCAGTGTGCCGCCTGGGCTCTGCATGCCAAGACGTGTGTTGAAGGCCTACACGGCTGCTTGTTGCTCAGCAGGCAGAGAGGAGAAGTGGAGGGGTTCCGTTTCCTTTCAAGGGAAACGGTGCGGAGGCCAGAGTGCTTGGAGTCCTAAAAGCTATCCTCTCGTTCCACTGAAGCACAACAACGATGGAGAGCTCATGGAAAGCGAGGCACGCAGAGCTTGCCCGGTGGAAACTTAGACACTACCCTGAGGCTCAAGGTGGCCTTGCACTTTCCGAGGCGGATCGAGGTCTGCCGGATTATCTCTCCTCCAGCGTGGCAGGAACCCGGTTTCTCGGGGGAAAGTGCTCGTTTCCTACGCAAGCGTACCTGCGGAGGCTAGAAGCAGGGCAAATTCAGGGTATGGCAGGCAGGCCCTGGGACACTAGAATCCAACCTTCCAAAGGGAAAAGGCTGCTTTTGTCAGCAGAGCCACCTACCCTTGTCAGCAGCCAGCATAAGTTACTGCAGTATGGGAGCTGCGAAGGGAGAGAAATGGGACACACTGGGAACCTGAGAAGCTCTCCTCGACACTTGCAAGCAGCCTGTTTCTCTGGGGGAACATACTCGTCTCCTCCTCGGGTGTGCCTGCAGTGAGTAGAAGCTGGGCCTTCCTAGGGTTTCACAAACAGCTCCGAGTCTACAAGAATCTAGATATCCAAAGGGGAAAAGACTGCTTTTCGAAGCAGATCCACCTATCCTAGTTCACAGCAAACATGAGTGCCTGCGCTAGTGGAGCTGCTGAGGGAGAGCATGGCGAAACCCTGGGAACTTCCTTAAGTACCTTTACTGTGCAGGCCTCGAAGTGTGGCAAGATCCCTGACGGAAGGCTGAACTGAGCAAGGCCTGGTTGGCAGTGCCTCTTCCGGGGGCCTAGCAGTGTAAAGTGAGGAATTGTGCTTTTTGCTCAGTTTGGATCTCCCATCGACGTCCTGCTTAACCTAGCGAGCCCGGCAGGTGTGAACTCCCGGAAGGAACGCTGAGCAGAGTGTTTGTCTCACTGCAGGTAGGGCCCTTGTCCTCACTGAGTCCAAGTTGCCCAGCATATGAGACCAGCTCGGACTGTCTTCGTGAGCTGGGGCAAGCTGCGGCAACCTAGGTTTCCAAGAAGAGAGAGAGCAGTGTGCCGCCTGGGCTCTGCATGCCAAGACGTGTTTTGAAGGGCCTACACGGCTGGTTGTGCTCAGGAGGCAGAGAGGAGACGTGGAGGGCCTCGTTTACTTTTAAGGGAAACGGTGCGTTGGCCAGAGTGCTTGGAGTCCTGAAAGCTATCCTCTCGTTCCACTGGAGCACAACAACGGTGGAAACCTCATGGAAAGTGAGGCACGCAGAGCTTGCCCGGTGGAAACTTAGACACAACCCTGAGGCTCAGGGTGGCCTTGCGCTTTCCCAGGCTGAACGAGGTCTGCGGGATGATCTCTCCTCCAGCGTGGCAGGAACCCGGTTGCTCGGGGGAAAGTGCTCGTTTCCTACGCAAGCGTACCTGCGGAGGCTAGCAGCAGGGCAACTTCAGGGTTTGGCAGGCAGGCCCTGGGACACTAGAATCCAACCTTCCAAAGGGAAATGGCTGCTTTTGTCAGCAGAGCCACCTACATTTGTCAGCACGCAGCATAAGTTATTGCAGTATGGGAGCTGCGAAGGGAGAGAAATGGGACACACTGGGTACCTGAGAAGCTCCCCTCGACACCTGCAAGCAGCCTGATTCTCTGGGGGAACATACTCGTTTCCTCCCCGGTTGTGCCTGCAGTGAGTAGAAGCTGGGCCTTCCTAGGTTTTCACAAACAGCTTCGAGGCTACAAGAATGCAGATATCCAAAGGGGAAAAGACTGCTTTTCGAAGCAGGGCCACCTATCCTAGTTCACAGCAAACATGAGTCCCTGCAGTAGTGGAACTGCCGAGGGAGAGCATGGCGAAATCCTAGGAACTTCGCTAAGTATCTTTGACTGTGCAAGCGTCGAAGTGTGGCAAGATTCCTGACGGAGGGCTTGCCTGAGCGAGGCCTAGTCGTCAGTGCCTCTTCCGGGCGCCTAGCAGTGTAAAGTGAGCAATTGTGCTCTTTGCTCAGCTTGGATCTCACATCGACGTTCTGCTTAACATAGCGATACGGCACGTGTGAGCTCCCGGAAGGAACGCTGAGCAGAGTGTTTGTCTCAGTGCAGGTAGGGCCCTTGTCCTCACTGAGTCCAAGTTGCCCAGCACATGAGACCAGCTCGGACTGTCTCCGTGATCTGGGGCAAGCTGCGGCAACCTAGGTTTCCAAGAAGAGAGAGAGCATTGTGCCGCCTGAGCTCTGCATGCCAAGACGTGTGTTGAAGGCCTACACGGCTGCTTGTTGCTCAGCAGGAAGAGAGGAGAAGTGGAGGGGTTCCGTTTCCTTTCAAGGGAAACGGTGCGCTGGCCAGAGTGCTTGGAGTCCTAAAAGCTATCCTCTCGTTCCACTGAAGCACAACAACGATGGAGAGCTCATGGAAAGCGAGGCACGCAGAGCTTGCCCGGTGGAAACTTAGACACTACCCTGAGGCTCAGGGTGGCCTTGCGCTTTCCGAGGCCGATCGAGGTCTGCCGGATTATCTCTCCTCCAGCGTGGCAGGGACCCGTTTCTCGGGGGAAAGTGCTCGTTTCCTACGCAAGCGTACCTGCGGAGGCTAGAAGCAGGACAACTTCAGGGTTTGGCAGGCAGGCCCTGGGACACTAGAATCCAACCTTCCAAAGGGAAAAGGCTGCTTTTGTCAGCAGAGCCACCTACCCTTGTCAGCAGCCAGCATAAGTTACTCCAGTATGGGAGCTGAGAAGGGAGAGAAATGGGACACACTGGGCACCTGAGAAGCTCTCCTCGACACTTGCAAGCAGCCTGTTTCTCTGGGGGAACATACTCGTTTCCTCCACGGGTGTGCCTGCAGTGAGTAGAAGCTGGGCCTTCCTAGGGTTTCACAAAAAGCTCCGAGTCTACAAGAATCTAGATATCCAAAGGGAAAAGTCTGCTTTTCGAAGCAGATCCACCTATCCTAGTTCACAGCAAACATGAGTCCCTGCGCTAGTGGAGCTGCCGAGGGAGAGCATGGCGAAACCCTGAGAATTTCGCTAAGTACCTTTCACTGTGCAGGCGTCGAAGTGTGGCAAGATTCCTGCCGGAGGGCTGATCTGAGTAAGGCCTGGTTGGCAGTGCCTCTTCCGGGAGCCTAGCAGTGTAAAGTGAGCAATTGTGCTTTTTGCTCAGCATGGATCTCACATCGACGTTGTGCTTAACCTAGCGAGACGGCAGGTGTGAGCTCCCGGAAGGAACGCTGAGCAGAGTGTTTGTCTCAGTGCAGGTAGTGCCCTTGTCCTCACTGAGTCCAAGTTGCCCAGCACATGAGACCAGCTCGGACTGTCTCCGTGATCTGGGGCAAGCTGCGGCAACCTAGGTTTCCAAGAAAAGAGAGAGCAGTGTGCCGCCTGGGCTCTGCATGCCAAGACGTGTGTTGAAGGCCTACACGGCTGCCTGTTTCTCAGCAGGCAGAGAGGAGAAGTGGAGGGGCTCCGTTTCCTTTCAAGGGAAACGGTGCGGAGGCCAGAGTGCTTGGAGTCCTAAAAGCTATCCTCTCGTTCCACTGAAGCACAACAACGATGGAGACTTAATGGAAAGCGAGGCACGCAGAGCTTGCCCGGTGGAAACTTAGACACTACCCTGAGGCTCAGGGTGGCCTTGCGCTTTCCCAGGCTGAAAGGTGTCTGCGGGATTATCTCTCCTCCAGCGTGGCAGGAACCCTGTTTCTCGGGGGAAAGTGCTCGTTTCCTACGCAAGCGTACCTGCGGAGGCTAGCAGCAGGGCAACTTCAGGGTTTGGCAGGCAGGCCCTGGGACACTAGAATCCAACCTTCCAAAGGGAAATGGCTGCTTTTGTCAGCAGAGCCACCTACATTTGTCAGCACCCAGCATAAGTTATTGCAGTATGGGAGCTGCGAAGGGAGAGAAATGGGACACACTGGGCACCTGAGAAGCTCTCCTCGACACTTGCAAGCAGCCTGTTTCTCTGGGAGAACATACTCGTTTCCTCCCCGGTTGTGCCTGCAGTGAGTAGAAGCTGGGCCTTCCTAGGGTTTCACAAACAGCTCCGAGTCTACAAGAATCTAGATATCCAAAGGGGAAAAGACTGCTTTTCGAAGCAGATCCACCTATCCTAGTTCACAGCAAACATGAGTCCCTACACTAGTGGAGCTGCTGAGGGAGAGCATGGCTAAACCCTGGGAACTTCCTTAAGTACCTTTACTGTGCAGGCCTCGAAGTGTGGCAAGATCCCTGACGGAGGGCTGACCTGAGCAAGGCCTGGTTGGCAGTGCCTCTTCAGGGGCCTAGCAGTGTAAAGTGAGGAATTGTGCTTTTTGCTCAGTTTGGATCTCCCATCGACGTCCTGCTTAACCTAGCGAGCCGGCAGGTGTGAGCTCCCGGAAGGAACGCTGAGCAGAGTGTTTGTCTCACTGCAGGTAGGGCCCTTGTCCTCACTGAGTCCAAGTTGCCCAGCATATGAGACCAGCTCGGACTGTATTCTGAGCTGGGGCAAGCTGCGGCAACCTAGGTTTCCAAGAAGAGAGAGAGCAGTGTGTTGCCTGGGCTCTGCATGCCAAGATATTTTTTGAGGGCCTACACGGCTGCTTGTTGCTCAGGAGGCAGAGAGGAGACGTGGAGGGCCTCGTTTTCTTTCAAGGGAAACGGTGCGGTGGCCAGAGTGCTTGGAGTCCTGAAAGCTATCCTCTCGTTCCACTGAAACACAACAACGGTGGAGACCTGATGAAAAGCGAGGCACGCAGAGCTTGCCGGTGGAAACTTAGACACTACCCTGAGGCTCAGGGTGGCTTTGCGCTTTCCCAGGCTGAACGAGGTCTGCGGGATGATCTCTCCTCCAGCGTGGCAGGAACCCGGTTGCTCGGGGGAAAGTGCTCGTTTCCTACGCAAGCATACCTGCGGAGGCTAGAAGCAGGGCAACTTCAGGGTTTGGCAGGCAGGCCCTGGGACACTAGAATCCAACCTTCCAAAGGGAATAGGCTGCTTTTGTCAGCAGAGCCACCTACCCTTGTCAGCAGCCAGCATAAGTACCTGCAGTATGGGAGCTACGGAGGGAGAGAAATGGGACACACTGGGTACCTGAGAAGCTCCCCTCGACACCTGCAAGCAGCCTGATTCTCTGGGGGAACATACTCGTTTCCTCCCCGGTTGTGCCTGCAGTGAGTAGAAGCTGGGCCTTCCTAGGTTTTCACAAACAGCTTCGAGGCTACAAGAATGCAGATATCCAAAGGGGAAAAGACTGCTTTTCGAAGCAGGGCCACCTATCCTAGTTCACAGCAAACATGAGTCCCTGCAGTAGTGGAACTGCCGAGGGAGAGCATGGCGAAATCCTAGGAACTTCGCTAAGTATCTTTGACTGTGCAAGCGTCGAAGTGTGGCAAGATTCCTGACGGAGGGCTTGCCTGAGCGAGGCCTAGTCGTCAGTGCCTCTTCCGGGCGCCTAGCAGTGTAAAGTGAGGAATTGTGCTCTTTGCTCAGCTTGGATCTCACATCGACGTTCTGCTTAACATAGCGAGACGGCAGGTGTGAGCTCCCGGAAGGAACGCTGAGCAGAGTGTTTGTCTCAGTGCAGGTAGGGCCCTTGTCCTCACTGAGTCCAAGTTGCCCAGCACATGAAACCAGCTCGGACTGTCTCCGTGATCTGGGGCAAGCTGCGGCAACCTAGGGTACCAAGAAGAGAGAGAGCAGTGTGCCGCCTGGGCTCTGCATGCCAAGACGTGTGTTGAAGGCCTACACGGCTGCTTGTTGCTCAGCAGGCAGAGAGGAGACGTGGAGGGGCTCCGTTTCCTTTCAAGGGAAACGGTGCGGAGGCCAGAGTGCTTGGAGTCCTAAAAGCTATCCTCTCGTTCCACTGAAGCACAACAACGATGGAGACCTCATGGAAAGCGAGGCACGCAGAGCTTACCTGGTGGAAACTTAGACACTACCCTGAGGCTCAGGGTGGCCTTGCGCTTTCCGAGGCGGATAAGGTCTGCCGGATGATCTCTCCTCCAGCGTGGCAGGGACCCGTTTGTCGGGGGAAAGTGCTCGTTTCCTACGCAAGCGTACCTGCGGAGGCTAGAAGCAGGGAAACTTCAGGGTTTGGCAGGCAGGCCCTGGGACACTAGAATCCAACCTTCCAAAGGGAATAGGCTGCTTTTGTCAGCAGAGCCACCTACCCTTGTCAGCAGCCAGCATAAGTACCTGCAGTATGGGAGCTACGAAGGGAGAGAAATGGGACACACTGGGTACCTGAGAAGCTCCCCTCGACACCTGCAAGCAGCCTGTTTCTCTGGGGGAACATACTCGTTTCCTCCCCGGTTGTGCCTGCAGTGAGTAGAAGCTGGGCCTTCCTAGGTTTTCACAAACAGCTTCGAGGCTACAAGAATGCAGATATCCAAAGGGGAAAAGACTGCTTTTCGAAGCAGGGCCACCTATCCTAGTTCACAGCAAACATGAGTCCCTGCAGTAGTGGAACTGCCGAGGGAGAGCATGGCGAAATCCTAGGAACTTCACTAAGTATCTTTGACTGTGCAGGCGTCGAAGTGTGGCAAGATTCCTGACAGAGGGCTTGCCTGAGCGCGGCGTAGTTGTCAGTGCCTCTTCCGGGCGCCTAGCAGTGTAAAGTGAGCAACTGTGCTCTTTGCTCAGCTTGGATCTCACATCGACGTTCTGCTTAACATAGCGAGACGGCAGGTGTGAGCTCCCGGAAGGAACGCTGAGCAGAGTGTTTGTCTCAGTGCAGGTAGGGCCCGTGTCCTCACTGAGTCCAAGTTGCCCAGCACATGAAACCAGCTCGGACTGTCTCCGTGATCTGGGGCAAGCTGCGGCAACCTAGGGTACCAAGAAGAGAGAGAGCAGTGTGCCGCCTGGGCTCTGCATGCCAAGACGTGTGTTGAAGGCCTACACGGCTGCTTTTTGCTCAGCAGGCAGAGAGGAGAAGTGGAGGGGTTCCGTTTCCTTTCAAGGGAAACGGTGCGGAGGCCAGAGTGCTTGGAGTCCTAAAAGCTATCCTCTCGTTCCACTGAAGCACAACAACGATGGAGAGCTCATGGAAAGCGAGGCACGCAGAGCTTGCCCGGTGGAAACTTAGACACTACCCTGAGGCTCAAGGTGGCCTTGCACTTTCCGAGGCGGATCGAGGTCTGCCGGATTATCTCTCCTCCAGCGTGGCAGGAACCCGGTTTCTCGGGGGAAAGTGCTCGTTTCCTACGCAAGCGTACCTGCGGAGGCTAGAAGCAGGGCAAATTCAGGGTATGGCAGGCAGGCCCTGGGACACTAGAATCCAACCTTCCAAAGGGAAAAGGCTGCTTTTGTCAGCAGAGCCACCTACCCTTGTCAGCAGCCAGCATAAGTTACTGCAGTATGGGAGCTGCGAAGGGAGAGAAATGGGACACACTGGGAACCTGAGAAGCTCTCCTCGACACTTGCAAGCAGCCTGTTTCTCTGGGGGAACATACTCGTCTCCTCCTCGGGTGTGCCTGCAGTGAGTAGAAGCTGGGCCTTCCTAGGGTTTCACAAACAGCTCCGAGTCTACAAGAATCTAGATATCCAAAGGGGAAAAGACTGCTTTTCGAAGCAGATCCACCTATCCTAGTTCACAGCAAACATGAGTGCCTGCGCTAGTGGAGCTGCTGAGGGAGAGCATGGCGAAACCCTGGGAACTTCCTTAAGTACCTTTACTGTGCAGGCCTCGAAGTGTGGCAAGATCCCTGACGGAAGGCTGAACTGAGCAAGGCCTGGTTGGCAGTGCCTCTTCCAGGGGCCTAGCAGTGTAAAGTGAGGAATTGTGCTTTTTGCTCAGTTTGGATCTCCCATCGACGTCCTGCTTAACCTAGCGAGCCCGGCAGGTGTGAACTCCCGGAAGGAACGCTGAGCAGAGTGTTTGTCTCACTGCAGGTAGGGCCCTTGTCCTCACTGAGTCCAAGTTGCCCAGCATATGAGACCAGCTCGGACTGTCTTCGTGAGCTGGGGCAAGCTGCGGCAACCTAGGTTTCCAAGAAGAGAGAGAGCAGTGTGCCGCCTGGGCTCTGCATGCCAAGACGTGTTTTGAAGGGCCTACACGGCTGGTTGTGCTCAGGAGGCAGAGAGGAGACGTGGAGGGCCTCGTTTACTTTTAAGGGAAACGGTGCGTTGGCCAGAGTGCTTGGAGTCCTGAAAGCTATCCTCTCGTTCCACTGGAGCACAACAACGGTGGAAACCTCATGGAAAGTGAGGCACGCAGAGCTTGCCCGGTGGAAACTTAGACACTACCCTGAGGCTCAGGGTGGCCTTGCGCTTTCCCAGGCTGAACGAGGTCTGCGGGATGATCTCTCCTCCAGCGTGGCAGGAACCCGGTTGCTCGGGGGAAAGTGCTCGTTTCCTACGCAAGCGTACCTGCGGAGGCTAGCAGCAGGGCAACTTCAGGGTTTGGCAGGCAGGCCCTGGGACACTAGAATCCAACCTTCCAAAGGGAAATGGCTGCTTTTGTCAGCAGAGCCACCTACATTTGTCAGCAGCCAGCATAAGTTACTGCAGTATGGGAGCTGCGAAGGGAGAGAAATGGGACACACTGGGCACCTGAGAAGCTCTCCTCGACACTTGCAAGCAGCCTGTTTCTCTGGGAGAACATACTCGTTTTCTCCCCGGTTGTGCCTGCAGTGAGTAGAAGCTGGGCCTTCCTAGGGTTTCACAAACAGCTCCGAGTCTACAAGAATCTAGATATCCAAAGGGGAAAAGACTGCTTTTCGAAGCAGATCCACCTATCCTAGTTCACAGCAAACATGAGTCCCTACACTAGTGGAGCTGCTGAGGGAGAGCATGGCTAAACCCTGGGAACTTCCTTAAGTACCTTTACTGTGCAGGCCTCGAAGTGTGGCAAGATCCCTGACGGAGGGCTGACCTGAGCAAGGCCTGGTTGGCAGTGCCTCTTCAGGGGCCTAGCAGTGTAAAGTGAGGAATTGTGCTTTTTGCTCAGTTTGGATCTCCCATCGACGTCCTGCTTAACCTAGCGAGCCGGCAGGTGTGAGCTCCCGGAAGGAACGCTGAGCAGAGTGTTTGTCTCACTGCAGGTAGGGCCCTTGTCCTCACTGAGTCCAAGTTGCCCAGCATATGAGACCAGCTCGGACTGTATTCTGAGCTGGGGCAAGCTGCGGCAACCTAGGTTTCCAAGAAGAGAGAGAGCAGTGTGTTGCCTGGGCTCTGCATGCCAAGACATGTTTTGAGGGCCTACACGGCTGCTTGTTGCTCAGGAGGCAGAGAGGAGACGTGGAGGGCCTCGTTTTCCTTCAAGGGAAACGGTGCGGTGGCCAGAGTGCTTGGAGTCCTGAAAGCTATCCTCTCGTGCCACTGAAACACAACAACGGTGGAGACCTGATGAAAAGCGAGGAACGCAGAGCTTGCCCGGTGGAAACTCAGACACTACCCTGAGGCTCAGGGTGGCCTTGCGCTTTCCCAGGCTGAACGAGGTCTGCGGGATGATCTCTCCTCCAGCGTGGCAGGAACCCGGTTGCTCGGGGGAAAGTGCTCGTTTCCTACGCAAGCGTACCTGCGGAGGCTAGAAGCAGGGCAACTTCAGGGTTTGGCAGGCAGGCCCTGGGACACTAGAATCCAACCTTCCAAAGGGAATAGGCTGCTTTTGTCAGCAGAGCCACCTACCCTTGTCAGCAGCCAGCATAAGTACCTGCAGTATGGGAGCTACGAAGGGAGAGAAATGGGACACACTGGGTACCTGAGAAGCTCCCCTCGACACCTGCAAGCAGCCTGTTTCTCTGGGGGAACATACTCGTTTCCTCCCCGGTTGTGCCTGCAGTGAGTAGAAGCTGGGCCTTCCTAGGTTTTCACAAACAGCTTCGAGGCTACAAGAATGCAGATATCCAAAGGGGAAAAGACTGCTTTTCGAAGCAGATCCACCTATCCTAGTTCACAGCAAACATGAGTGCCTGCGCTAGTGGAGCTGCTGAGGGAGAGCATGGCGAAATCCTAGGAACTTCACTAAGTATCTTTGACTGTGCAGGCCTCGAAGTGTGGCAAGATCCCTGACGGAAGGCTGAACTGAGCAAGGCCTGGTTGGCAGTGCCTCTTCCGGGGGCCTAGCAGTGTAAAGTGAGGAATTGTGCTTTTTGCTCAGTTTGGATCTCCCATCGACGTCCTGCTTAACCTAGCGAGCCCGGCAGGTGTGAACTCCCGGAAGGAACGCTGAGCAGAGTGTTTGTCTCACTGCAGGTAGGGCCCTTGTCCTCACTGAGTCCAAGTTGCCCAGCATATGAGACCAGCTCGGACTGTCTTCGTGAGCTGGGGCAAGCTGCGGCAACCTAGGTTTCCAAGAAGAGAGAGAGCAGTGTGCCGCCTGGGCTCTGCATGCCAAGACGTGTTTTGAAGGGCCTACACGGCTGGTTGTGCTCAGGAGGCAGAGAGGAGACGTGGAGGGCCTCGTTTACTTTTAAGGGAAACGGTGCGTTGGCCAGAGTGCTTGGAGTCCTGAAAGCTATCCTCTCGTTCCACTGGAGCACAACAACGGTGGAAACCTCATGGAAAGTGAGGCACGCAGAGCTTGCCCGGTGGAAACTTAGACACTACCCTGAGGCTCAGGGTGGCCTTGCGCTTTCCCAGGCTGAACGAGGTCTGCGGGATGATCTCTCCTCCAGCGTGGCAGGAACCCGGTTGCTCGGGGGAAAGTGCTCGTTTCCTACGCAAGCGTACCTGCGGAGGCTAGCAGCAGGGCAACTTCAGGGTTTGGCAGGCAGGCCCTGGGACACTAGAATCCAACCTTCCAAAGGGAAATGGCTGCTTTTGTCAGCAGAGCCACCTACATTTGTCAGCACGCAGCATAAGTTATTGCAGTATGGGAGCTGCGAAGGGAGAGAAATGGGACACACTGGGTACCTGAGAAGCTCCCCTCGACACCTGCAAGCAGCCTGATTCTCTGGGGGAACATACTCGTTTCCTCCCCGGTTGTGCCTGCAGTGAGTAGAAGCTGGGCCTTCCTAGGTTTTCACAAACAGCTTCGAGGCTACAAGAATGCAGATATCCAAAGGGGAAAAGACTGCTTTTCGAAGCAGGGCCACCTATCCTAGTTCACAGCAAACATGAGTCCCTGCAGTAGTGGAACTGCCGAGGGAGAGCATGGCGAAATCCTAGGAACTTCGCTAAGTATCTTTGACTGTGCAAGCGTCGAAGTGTGGCAAGATTCCTGACGGAGGGCTTGCCTGAGCGAGGCCTAGTCGTCAGTGCCTCTTCCGGGCGCCTAGCAGTGTAAAGTGAGCAATTGTGCTCTTTGCTCAGCTTGGATCTCACATCGACGTTCTGCTTAACATAGCGATACGGCACGTGTGAGCTCCCGGAAGGAACGCTGAGCAGAGTGTTTGTCTCAGTGCAGGTAGGGCCCTTGTCCTCACTGAGTCCAAGTTGCCCAGCACATGAGACCAGCTCGGACTGTCTCCGTGATCTGGGGCAAGCTGCGGCAACCTAGGTTTCCAAGAAGAGAGAGAGCATTGTGCCGCCTGAGCTCTGCATGCCAAGACGTGTGTTGAAGGCCTACACGGCTGCTTGTTGCTCAGCAGGAAGAGAGGAGAAGTGGAGGGGTTCCGTTTCCTTTCAAGGGAAACGGTGCGCTGGCCAGAGTGCTTGGAGTCCTAAAAGCTATCCTCTCGTTCCACTGAAGCACAACAACGATGGAGAGCTCATGGAAAGCGAGGCACGCAGAGCTTGCCCGGTGGAAACTTAGACACTACCCTGAGGCTCAGGGTGGCCTTGCGCTTTCCGAGGCCGATCGAGGTCTGCCGGATTATCTCTCCTCCAGCGTGGCAGGGACCCGTTTCTCGGGGGAAAGTGCTCGTTTCCTACGCAAGCGTACCTGCGGAGGCTAGAAGCAGGACAACTTCAGGGTTTGGCAGGCAGGCCCTGGGACACTAGAATCCAACCTTCCAAAGGGAAAAGGCTGCTTTTGTCAGCAGAGCCACCTACCCTTGTCAGCAGCCAGCATAAGTTACTCCAGTATGGGAGCTGAGAAGGGAGAGAAATGGGACACACTGGGCACCTGAGAAGCTCTCCTCGACACTTGCAAGCAGCCTGTTTCTCTGGGGGAACATACTCGTTTCCTCCACGGGTGTGCCTGCAGTGAGTAGAAGCTGGGCCTTCCTAGGGTTTCACAAAAAGCTCCGAGTCTACAAGAATCTAGATATCCAAAGGGAAAAGTCTGCTTTTCGAAGCAGATCCACCTATCCTAGTTCACAGCAAACATGAGTCCCTGCGCTAGTGGAGCTGCCGAGGGAGAGCATGGCGAAACCCTGAGAACTTCGCTAAGTACCTTTCACTGTGCAGGCGTCGAAGTGTGGCAAGATTCCTGCCGGAGGGCTGATCTGAGTAAGGCCTGGTTGGCAGTGCCTCTTCCGGGAGCCTAGCAGTGTAAAGTGAGCAATTGTGCTTTTTGCTCAGCATGGATCTCACATCGACGTTGTGCTTAACCTAGCGAGACGGCAGGTGTGAGCTCCCGGAAGGAACGCTGAGCAGAGTGTTTGTCTCAGTGCAGGTAGTGCCCTTGTCCTCACTGAGTCCAAGTTGCCCAGCACATGAGACCAGCTCGGACTGTCTCCGTGATCTGGGGCAAGCTGCGGCAACCTAGGTTTCCAAGAATAGAGAGAGCAGTGTGCCGCCTGGGCTCTGCATGCCAAGACGTGTGTTGAAGGCCTACACGGCTGCCTGTTGCTCAGCAGGCAGAGAGGAGAAGTGGAGGGGCTCCGTTTCCTTTCAAGGGAAACGGTGCGGAGGCCAGAGTGCTTGGAGTCCTAAAAGCTATCCTCTCGTTCCACTGAAGCACAACAACGATGGAGACTTAATGGAAAGCGAGGCACGCAGAGCTTGCCCGGTGGAAACTTAGACACTACCCTGAGGCTCAGGGTGGCCTTGCGCTTTCCCAGGCTGAAAGGTGTCTGCGGGATTATCTCTCCTCCAGCGTGGCAGGAACCCTGTTTCTCGGGGGAAAGTGCTCGTTTCCTACGCAAGCGTACCTGCGGAGGCTAGCAGCAGGGCAACTTCAGGGTTTGGCAGGCAGGCCCTGGGACACTAGAATCCAACCTTCCAAAGGGAAATGGCTGCTTTTGTCAGCAGAGCCACCTACATTTGTCAGCACCCAGCATAAGTTATTGCAGTATGGGAGCTGCGAAGGGAGAGAAATGGGACACACTGGGCACCTGAGAAGCTCTCCTCGACACTTGCAAGCAGCCTGTTTCTCTGGGAGAACATACTCGTTTCCTCCCCGGTTGTGCCTGCAGTGAGTAGAAGCTGGGCCTTCCTAGGGTTTCACAAACAGCTCCGAGTCTACAAGAATCTAGATATCCAAAGGGGAAAAGACTGCTTTTCGAAGCAGATCCACCTATCCTAGTTCACAGCAAACATGAGTCCCTACACTAGTGGAGCTGCTGAGGGAGAGCATGGCTAAACCCTGGGAACTTCCTTAAGTACCTTTACTGTGCAGGCCTCGAAGTGTGGCAAGATCCCTGACGGAGGGCTGACCTGAGCAAGGCCTGGTTGGCAGTGCCTCTTCAGGGGCCTAGCAGTGTAAAGTGAGGAATTGTGCTTTTTGCTCAGTTTGGATCTCCCATCGACGTCCTGCTTAACCTAGCGAGCCGGCAGGTGTGAGCTCCCGGAAGGAACGCTGAGCAGAGTGTTTGTCTCACTGCAGGTAGGGCCCTTGTCCTCACTGAGTCCAAGTTGCCCAGCATATGAGACCAGCTCGGACTGTATTCTGAGCTGGGGCAAGCTGCGGCAACCTAGGTTTCCAAGAAGAGAGAGAGCAGTGTGTTGCCTGGGCTCTGCATGCCAAGATATTTTTTGAGGGCCTACACGGCTGCTTGTTGCTCAGGAGGCAGAGAGGAGACGTGGAGGGCCTCGTTTTCTTTCAAGGGAAACGGTGCGGTGGCCAGAGTGCTTGGAGTCCTGAAAGCTATCCTCTCGTTCCACTGAAACACAACAACGGTGGAGACCTGATGAAAAGCGAGGCACGCAGAGCTTGCCGGTGGAAACTTAGACACTACCCTGAGGCTCAGGGTGGCTTTGCGCTTTCCCAGGCTGAACGAGGTCTGCGGGATGATCTCTCCTCCAGCGTGGCAGGAACCCGGTTGCTCGGGGGAAAGTGCTCGTTTCCTACGCAAGCATACCTGCGGAGGCTAGAAGCAGGGCAACTTCAGGGTTTGGCAGGCAGGCCCTGGGACACTAGAATCCAACCTTCCAAAGGGAATAGGCTGCTTTTGTCAGCAGAGCCACCTACCCTTGTCAGCAGCCAGCATAAGTACCTGCAGTATGGGAGCTACGGAGGGAGAGAAATGGGACACACTGGGTACCTGAGAAGCTCCCCTCGACACCTGCAAGCAGCCTGATTCTCTGGGGGAACATACTCGTTTCCTCCCCGGTTGTGCCTGCAGTGAGTAGAAGCTGGGCCTTCCTAGGTTTTCACAAACAGCTTCGAGGCTACAAGAATGCAGATATCCAAAGGGGAAAAGACTGCTTTTCGAAGCAGGGCCACCTATCCTAGTTCACAGCAAACATGAGTCCCTGCAGTAGTGGAACTGCCGAGGGAGAGCATGGCGAAATCCTAGGAACTTCGCTAAGTATCTTTGACTGTGCAAGCGTCGAAGTGTGGCAAGATTCCTGACGGAGGGCTTGCCTGAGCGAGGCCTAGTCGTCAGTGCCTCTTCCGGGCGCCTAGCAGTGTAAAGTGAGGAATTGTGCTCTTTGCTCAGCTTGGATCTCACATCGACGTTCTGCTTAACATAGCGAGACGGCAGGTGTGAGCTCCCGGAAGGAACGCTGAGCAGAGTGTTTGTCTCAGTGCAGGTAGGGCCCTTGTCCTCACTGAGTCCAAGTTGCCCAGCACATGAAACCAGCTCGGACTGTCTCCGTGATCTGGGGCAAGCTGCGGCAACCTAGGGTACCAAGAAGAGAGAGAGCAGTGTGCCGCCTGGGCTCTGCATGCCAAGACGTGTGTTGAAGGCCTACACGGCTGCTTGTTGCTCAGCAGGCAGAGAGGAGACGTGGAGGGGCTCCGTTTCCTTTCAAGGGAAACGGTGCGGAGGCCAGAGTGCTTGGAGTCCTAAAAGCTATCCTCTCGTTCCACTGAAGCACAACAACGATGGAGACCTCATGGAAAGCGAGGCACGCAGAGCTTACCCGGTGGAAACTTAGACACTACCCTGAGGCTCAGGGTGGCCTTGCGCTTTCCGAGGCGGATAAGGTCTGCCGGATGATCTCTCCTCCAGCGTGGCAGGGACCCGTTTGTCGGGGGAAAGTGCTCGTTTCCTACGCAAGCGTACCTGCGGAGGCTAGAAGCAGGGCAACTTCAGGGTTTGGCAGGCAGGCCCTGGGACACTAGAATCCAACCTTCCAAAGGGAAAAGGCTGCTTTTGTCAGCAGAGCCACCTACCCTTGTCAGCACGCAGCATAAGTTATTGCACTATGGGAGCTGCGAAGGGAGAGAAATGGGACACACTGGGCACCTGAGAAGCTCTCCTCGACACTTGCAAGCAGCCTGTTTCTCTGGGGGAACATACTCGTTTCCTCCCCGGTTGTGCCTGCAGTGAGTAGAAGCTGGGCCTTCCTAGGGTTTCACAAACAGCTCCGAGTCTACAAGAATCTAGATATCCAAAGGGGAAAAGACTGCTTCTCGAAGCAGATCCACCTATCCTAGTTCACAGCAAACATGAGTCCCTGCGCTAGTGGAGCTGCTGAGGGAGAGCATGGCGAAAGCCTGGGAACTTCCTTAAGTACCTTTACTGTGCAGGCCTCGAAGTGTGGCAAGATCCCTGACGGAGGGCTGACCTGAGCAAGGCCTGGTTGGCAGTGCCTCTTCCGGGGGCCTAGCAGTGTAAAGTGAGGAATTGTGCTTTTTGCTCAGTTTGGATCTCCCATCGACGTCCTGCTTAACCTAGCGAGCCCGGCAGGTGTGAACTCCCGGAAGGAACGCTGAGCAGAGTGTTTGTCTCACTGCAGGTAGGGCCCGTGTCCTCACTGAGTCCAAGTTGCCCAGCATATGAGACCAGCTCGGACTGTCTTCGTGAGCTGGGGCAAGCTGCGGCAACCTAGGTTTCCAAGAAGAGAGAGAGCAGTGTGCCGCCTGGGCTCTGCATGCCAAGACGTGTTTTGAAGGGCCTACACGGCTGGTTGTGCTCAGGAGGCAGAGAGGAGACGTGGAGGGCCTCGTTTACTTTTAAGGGAAACGGTGCGGTGGCCAGAGTGCTTGGAGTCCTGAAAGCTATCCTCGCGTTCCACTGAAACACAACAACGGTGGAGAACTGATGAAAAGCGAGGCACGCAGAGCTTGCCCGTTGGAGACTCAGACACTACCCTGAGGCTCAGGGTGGCCTTGCGCTTTCCCAGGCTGAACGAGGTCTGCGGGATGATCTCTCCTCCAGCGTGGCAGGAACCCGGTTGCTCGGGGGAAAATGCTCGTTTCCTACGCAAGCGTACCTGCGGAGGCTAGCAGCAGGGCAACTTCAGGGTTTGGCAGGCAGGCCCTGGGACACTAGAATCCAACCTTCCAAAGGGAAAAGGCTGCTTTTGTCAGCAGAGCCACCTACATTTGTCAGCACCCAGCATAAGTTATTACAGTATGGGAGCTGTGAAGGGAGAGAAATGGGACACACTGGGCACCTGAGAAGCTCTCCTCGACACTTGCAAGCAGCCTGTTTCTCTGGGGGAACATACTCGTTTCCTCCCCGGTTGTGCCTGCAGTGAGTAGAAGCTGTGCCTTCCTAGGGTTTCACAAACAGCTCCGAGTCTACAAGAATCTAGATATCCAAAGGGGAAAAGACTGCTTCTCGAAGCAGATCCACCTATCCTAGTTCACAGCAAACATGAGTCCCTGCGCTAGTGGAGCTGCTGAGGGAGAGCATGGCGAAACCCTGGGAACATCCTTAAGTACCTTTACTGTGCAGGCCTCGAAGTGTGGCAAGATCCCTGACGGAGGGCTGACCTGAGCAAGGCCTGGTTGGCAGTGCCTCTTCAGGGGCCTAGCAGTGTAAAGTGAGGAATTGTGCTTTTTGCTCAGTTTGGATCTCCCATCGACGTCCTGCTTCACCTAGCGAGCCGGCAGGTGTGAGCTCCCGGAAGGAACGCTGAGCAGAGTGTTTGTCTCACTGCAGGTAGGGCCCTTGTCCTCACTGAGTCCAAGTTGCCCAGCATATGAGACCAGCTCGGACTGTATTCTGAGCTGGGGCAAGCTGCGGCAACCTAGGTTTCCAAGAAGAGAGAGAGCAGTGTGTTGCCTGGGCTCTGCATGCCAAGACATGTTTTGAGGGCCTACACGGCTGCTTGTTGCTCAGGAGGCAGAGAGGAGACGTGGAGGGCCTCGTTTTCTTTCAAGGGAAACGGTGCGGTGGCCAGAGTGCTTGGAGTCCTGAAAGCTATCCTCTCGTGCCACTGAAACACAACAACGGTGGAGACCTGATGAAAAGCGAGGAACGCAGAGCTTGCCCGGTGGAAACTCAGACACTACCCTGAGGCTCAGGGTGGCCTTGCGCTTTCCCAGGCTGAACGAGGTCTGCGGGATGATCTCTCCTCCAGCGTGGCAGGAACCCGGTTGCTCGGGGGAAAGTGCTCGTTTCCTACGCAAGCGTACCTGCGGAGGCTAGAAGCAGGGCAACTTCAGGGTTTGGCAGGCAGGCCCTGGGACACTAGAATCCAACCTTCCAAAGGGAATAGGCTGCTTTTGTCAGCAGAGCCACCTACCCTTGTCAGCAGCCAGCATAAGTACCTGCAGTATGGGAGCTACGAAGGGAGAGAAATGGGACACACTGGGTACCTGAGAAGCTCCCCTCGACACCTGCAAGCAGCCTGTTTCTCTGGGGGAACATACTCGTTTCCTCCCCGGTTGTGCCTGCAGTGAGTAGAAGCTGGGCCTTCCTAGGTTTTCACAAACAGCTTCGAGGCTACAAGAATGCAGATATCCAAAGGGGAAAAGACTGCTTTTCGAAGCAGGGCCACCTATCCTAGTTCACAGCAAACATGAGTCCCTGCAGTAGTGGAACTGCCGAGGGAGAGCATGGCGAAATCCTAGGAACTTCACTAAGTATCTTTGACTGTGCAGGCGTCGAAGTGTGGCAAGATTCCTGACAGAGGGCTTGCCTGAGCGCGGCGTAGTTGTCAGTGCCTCTTCCGGGCGCCTAGCAGTGTAAAGTGAGCAACTGTGCTCTTTGCTCAGCTTGGATCTCACATCGACGTTCTGCTTAACATAGCGAGACGGCAGGTGTGAGCTCCCGGAAGGAACGCTGAGCAGAGTGTTTGTCTCAGTGCAGGTAGGGCCCTTGTCCTCACTGAGTCCAAGTTGCCCAGCACATGAAACCAGCTCGGACTGTCTCCGTGATCTGGGGCAAGCTGCGGCAACCTAGGGTACCAAGAAGAGAGAGAGCAGTGTGCCGCCTGGGCTCTGCATGCCAAGACGTGTGTTGAAGGCCTACACGGCTGCTTGTTGCTCAGCAGGCAGAGAGGAGAAGTGGAGGGGTTCCGTTTCCTTTCAAGGGAAACGGTGCGGAGGCCAGAGTGCTTGGAGTCCTAAAAGCTATCCTCTCGTTCCACTGAAGCACAACAACGATGGAGAGCTCATGGAAAGCGAGGCACGCAGAGCTTGCCCGGTGGAAACTTAGACACTACCCTGAGGCTCAAGGTGGCCTTGCACTTTCCGAGGCGGATCGAGGTCTGCCGGATTATCTCTCCTCCAGCGTGGCAGGAACCCGGTTTCTCGGGGGAAAGTGCTCGTTTCCTACGCAAGCGTACCTGCGGAGGCTAGAAGCAGGGCAAATTCAGGGTATGGCAGGCAGGCCCTGGGACACTAGAATCCAACCTTCCAAAGGGAAAAGGCTGCTTTTGTCAGCAGAGCCACCTACCCTTGTCAGCAGCCAGCATAAGTTACTGCAGTATGGGAGCTGCGAAGGGAGAGAAATGGGACACACTGGGAACCTGAGAAGCTCTCCTCGACACTTGCAAGCAGCCTGTTTCTCTGGGGGAACATACTCGTCTCCTCCTCGGGTGTGCCTGCAGTGAGTAGAAGCTGGGCCTTCCTAGGGTTTCACAAACAGCTCCGAGTCTACAAGAATCTAGATATCCAAAGGGGAAAAGACTGCTTTTCGAAGCAGATCCACCTATCCTAGTTCACAGCAAACATGAGTGCCTGCGCTAGTGGAGCTGCTGAGGGAGAGCATGGCGACACCCTGGGAACTTCCTTAAGTACCTTTACTGTGCAGGCCTCGAAGTGTGGCAAGATCCCTGACGGAAGGCTGAACTGAGCAAGGCCTGGTTGGCAGTGCCTCTTCCAGGGGCCTAGCAGTGTAAAGTGAGGAATTGTGCTTTTTGCTCAGTTTGGATCTCCCATCGACGTCCTGCTTAACCTAGCGAGCCCGGCAGGTGTGAACTCCCGGAAGGAACGCTGAGCAGAGTGTTTGTCTCACTGCAGGTAGGGCCCTTGTCCTCACTGAGTCCAAGTTGCCCAGCATATGAGACCAGCTCGGACTGTCTTCGTGAGCTGGGGCAAGCTGCGGCAACCTAGGTTTCCAAGAAGAGAGAGAGCAGTGTGCCGCCTGGGCTCTGCATGCCAAGACGTGTTTTGAAGGGCCTACACGGCTGGTTGTGCTCAGGAGGCAGAGAGGAGACGTGGAGGGCCTCGTTTACTTTTAAGGGAAACGGTGCGTTGGCCAGAGTGCTTGGAGTCCTGAAAGCTATCCTCTCGTTCCACTGGAGCACAACAACGGTGGAAACCTCATGGAAAGTGAGGCACGCAGAGCTTGCCCGGTGGAAACTTAGACACTACCCTGAGGCTCAGGGTGGCCTTGCGCTTTCCCAGGCTGAACGAGGTCTGCGGGATGATCTCTCCTCCAGCGTGGCAGGAACCCGGTTGCTCGGGGGAAAGTGCTCGTTTCCTACGCAAGCGTACCTGCGGAGGCTAGCAGCAGGGCAACTTCAGGGTTTGGCAGGCAGGCCCTGGGACACTAGAATCCAACCTTCCAAAGGGAAATGGCTGCTTTTGTCAGCAGAGCCACCTACATTTGTCAGCAGCCAGCATAAGTTACTGCAGTATGGGAGCTGCGAAGGGAGAGAAATGGGACACACTGGGCACCTGAGAAGCTCTCCTCGACACTTGCAAGCAGCCTGTTTCTCTGGGAGAACATACTCGTTTCCTCCCCGGTTGTGCCTGCAGTGAGTAGAAGCTGGGCCTTCCTAGGGTTTCACAAACAGCTCCGAGTCTACAAGAATCTAGATATCCAAAGGGGAAAAGACTGCTTTTCGAAGCAGATCCACCTATCCTAGTTCACAGCAAACATGAGTCCCTACACTAGTGGAGCTGCTGAGGGAGAGCATGGCTAAACCCTGGGAACTTCCTTAAGTACCTTTACTGTGCAGGCCTCGAAGTGTGGCAAGATCCCTGACGGAGGGCTGACCTGAGCAAGGCCTGGTTGGCAGTGCCTCTTCAGGGGCCTAGCAGTGTAAAGTGAGGAATTGTGCTTTTTGCTCAGTTTGGATCTCCCATCGACGTCCTGCTTAACCTAGCGAGCCGGCAGGTGTGAGCTCCCGGAAGGAACGCTGAGCAGAGTGTTTGTCTCACTGCAGGTAGGGCCCTTGTCCTCACTGAGTCCAAGTTGCCCAGCATATGAGACCAGCTCGGACTGTATTCTGAGCTGGGGCAAGCTGCGGCAACCTAGGTTTCCAAGAAGAGAGAGAGCAGTGTGTTGCCTGGGCTCTGCATGCCAAGATATTTTTTGAGGGCCTACACGGCTGCTTGTTGCTCAGGAGGCAGAGAGGAGACGTGGAGGGCCTCGTTTTCTTTCAAGGGAAACGGTGCGGTGGCCAGAGTGCTTGGAGTCCTGAAAGCTATCCTCTCGTTCCACTGAAACACAACAACGGTGGAGACCTGATGAAAAGCGAGGCACGCAGAGCTTGCCGGTGGAAACTTAGACACTACCCTGAGGCTCAGGGTGGCTTTGCGCTTTCCCAGGCTGAACGAGGTCTGCGGGATGATCTCTCCTCCAGCGTGGCAGGAACCCGGTTGCTCGGGGGAAAGTGCTCGTTTCCTACGCAAGCATACCTGCGGAGGCTAGAAGCAGGGCAACTTCAGGGTTTGGCAGGCAGGCCCTGGGACACTAGAATCCAACCTTCCAAAGGGAATAGGCTGCTTTTGTCAGCAGAGCCACCTACCCTTGTCAGCAGCCAGCATAAGTACCTGCAGTATGGGAGCTACGGAGGGAGAGAAATGGGACACACTGGGTACCTGAGAAGCTCCCCTCGACACCTGCAAGCAGCCTGATTCTCTGGGGGAACATACTCGTTTCCTCCCCGGTTGTGCCTGCAGTGAGTAGAAGCTGGGCCTTCCTAGGTTTTCACAAACAGCTTCGAGGCTACAAGAATGCAGATATCCAAAGGGGAAAAGACTGCTTTTCGAAGCAGGGCCACCTATCCTAGTTCACAGCAAACATGAGTCCCTGCAGTAGTGGAACTGCCGAGGGAGAGCATGGCGAAATCCTAGGAACTTCGCTAAGTATCTTTGACTGTGCAAGCGTCGAAGTGTGGCAAGATTCCTGACGGAGGGCTTGCCTGAGCGAGGCCTAGTCGTCAGTGCCTCTTCCGGGCGCCTAGCAGTGTAAAGTGAGGAATTGTGCTCTTTGCTCAGCTTGGATCTCACATCGACGTTCTGCTTAACATAGCGAGACGGCAGGTGTGAGCTCCCGGAAGGAACGCTGAGCAGAGTGTTTGTCTCAGTGCAGGTAGGGCCCTTGTCCTCACTGAGTCCAAGTTGCCCAGCACATGAAACCAGCTCGGACTGTCTCCGTGATCTGGGGCAAGCTGCGGCAACCTAGGGTACCAAGAAGAGAGAGAGCAGTGTGCCGCCTGGGCTCTGCATGCCAAGACGTGTGTTGAAGGCCTACACGGCTGCTTGTTGCTCAGCAGGCAGAGAGGAGACGTGGAGGGGCTCCGTTTCCTTTCAAGGGAAACGGTGCGGAGGCCAGAGTGCTTGGAGTCCTAAAAGCTATCCTCTCGTTCCACTGAAGCACAACAACGATGGAGACCTCATGGAAAGCGAGGCACGCAGAGCTTACCCGGTGGAAACTTAGACACTACCCTGAGGCTCAGGGTGGCCTTGCGCTTTCCGAGGCGGATAAGGTCTGCCGGATGATCTCTCCTCCAGCGTGGCAGGGACCCGTTTGTCGGGGGAAAGTGCTCGTTTCCTACGCAAGCGTACCTGCGGAGGCTAGAAGCAGGGCAACTTCAGGGTTTGGCAGGCAGGCCCTGGGACACTAGAATCCAACCTTCCAAAGGGAAAAGGCTGCTTTTGTCAGCAGAGCCACCTACCCTTGTCAGCACGCAGCATAAGTTATTGCACTATGGGAGCTGCGAAGGGAGAGAAATGGGACACACTGGGCACCTGAGAAGCTCTCCTCGACACTTGCAAGCAGCCTGTTTCTCTGGGGGAACATACTCGTTTCCTCCCCGGTTGTGCCTGCAGTGAGTAGAAGCTGGGCCTTCCTAGGGTTTCACAAACAGCTCCGAGTCTACAAGAATCTAGATATCCAAAGGGGAAAAGACTGCTTCTCGAAGCAGATCCACCTATCCTAGTTCACAGCAAACATGAGTCCCTGCGCTAGTGGAGCTGCTGAGGGAGAGCATGGCGAAAGCCTGGGAACTTCCTTAAGTACCTTTACTGTGCAGGCCTCGAAGTGTGGCAAGATCCCTGACGGAGGGCTGACCTGAGCAAGGCCTGGTTGGCAGTGCCTCTTCCGGGGGCCTAGCAGTGTAAAGTGAGGAATTGTGCTTTTTGCTCAGTTTGGATCTCCCATCGACGTCCTGCTTAACCTAGCGAGCCCGGCAGGTGTGAACTCCCGGAAGGAACGCTGAGCAGAGTGTTTGTCTCACTGCAGGTAGGGCCCGTGTCCTCACTGAGTCCAAGTTGCCCAGCATATGAGACCAGCTCGGACTGTCTTCGTGAGCTGGGGCAAGCTGCGGCAACCTAGGTTTCCAAGAAGAGAGAGAGCAGTGTGCCGCCTGGGCTCTGCATGCCAAGACGTGTTTTGAAGGGCCTACACGGCTGGTTGTGCTCAGGAGGCAGAGAGGAGACGTGGAGGGCCTCGTTTACTTTTAAGGGAAACGGTGCGGTGGCCAGAGTGCTTGGAGTCCTGAAAGCTATCCTCGCGTTCCACTGAAACACAACAACGGTGGAGAACTGATGAAAAGCGAGGCACGCAGAGCTTGCCCGTTGGAGACTCAGACACTACCCTGAGGCTCAGGGTGGCCTTGCGCTTTCCCAGGCTGAACGAGGTCTGCGGGATGATCTCTCCTCCAGCGTGGCAGGAACCCGGTTGCTCGGGGGAAAATGCTCGTTTCCTACGCAAGCGTACCTGCGGAGGCTAGCAGCAGGGCAACTTCAGGGTTTGGCAGGCAGGCCCTGGGACACTAGAATCCAACCTTCCAAAGGGAAAAGGCTGCTTTTGTCAGCAGAGCCACCTACATTTGTCAGCACCCAGCATAAGTTATTGCAGTATGGGAGCTGTGAAGGGAGAGAAATGGGACACACTGGGCACCTGAGAAGCTCTCCTCGACACTTGCAAGCAGCCTGTTTCTCTGGGGGAACATACTCGTTTCCTCCCCGGTTGTGCCTGCAGTGAGTAGAAGCTGTGCCTTCCTAGGGTTTCACAAACAGCTCCGAGTCTACAAGAATCTAGATATCCAAAGGGGAAAAGACTGCTTCTCGAAGCAGATCCACCTATCCTAGTTCACAGCAAACATGAGTCCCTGCGCTAGTGGAGCTGCTGAGGGAGAGCATGGCGAAACCCTGGGAACATCCTTAAGTACCTTTACTGTGCAGGCCTCGAAGTGTGGCAAGATCCCTGACGGAGGGCTGACCTGAGCAAGGCCTGGTTGGCAGTGCCTCTTCAGGGGCCTAGCAGTGTAAAGTGAGGAATTGTGCTTTTTGCTCAGTTTGGATCTCCCATCGACGTCCTGCTTCACCTAGCGAGCCGGCAGGTGTGAGCTCCCGGAAGGAACGCTGAGCAGAGTGTTTGTCTCACTGCAGGTAGGGCCCTTGTCCTCACTGAGTCCAAGTTGCCCAGCATATGAGACCAGCTCGGACTGTATTCTGAGCTGGGGCAAGCTGCGGCAACCTAGGTTTCCAAGAAGAGAGAGAGCAGTGTGTTGCCTGGGCTCTGCATGCCAAGACATGTTTTGAGGGCCTACACGGCTGCTTGTTGCTCAGGAGGCAGAGAGGAGACGTGGAGGGCCTCGTTTTCTTTCAAGGGAAACGGTGCGGTGGCCAGAGTGCTTGGAGTCCTGAAAGCTATCCTCTCGTGCCACTGAAACACAACAACGGTGGAGACCTGATGAAAAGCGAGGAACGCAGAGCTTGCCCGGTGGAAACTCAGACACTACCCTGAGGCTCAGGGTGGCCTTGCGCTTTCCCAGGCTGAACGAGGTCTGCGGGATGATCTCTCCTCCAGCGTGGCAGGAACCCGGTTGCTCGGGGGAAAATGCTCGTTTCCTACGCAAGCGTACCTGCGGAGGCTAGAAGCAGGGCAACTTCAGGGTTTGGCAGGCAGGCCCTGGGACACTAGAATCCAACCTTCCAAAGGGAATAGGCTGCTTTTGTCAGCAGAGCCACCTACCCTTGTCAGCAGCCAGCATAAGTACCTGCAGTATGGGAGCTACGAAGGGAGAGAAATGGGACACACTGGGTACCTGAGAAGCTCCCCTCGACACCTGCAAGCAGCCTGTTTCTCTGGGGGAACATACTCGTTTCCTCCCCGGTTGTGCCTGCAGTGAGTAGAAGCTGGGCCTTCCTAGGTTTTCACAAACAGCTTCGAGGCTACAAGAATGCAGATATCCAAAGGGGAAAAGACTGCTTTTCGAAGCAGGGCCACCTATCCTAGTTCACAGCAAACATGAGTCCCTGCAGTAGTGGAACTGCCGAGGGAGAGCATGGCGAAATCCTAGGAACTTCACTAAGTATCTTTGACTGTGCAGGCGTCGAAGTGTGGCAAGATTCCTGACAGAGGGCTTGCCTGAGCGCGGCGTAGTTGTCAGTGCCTCTTCCGGGCGCCTAGCAGTGTAAAGTGAGCAACTGTGCTCTTTGCTCAGCTTGGATCTCACATCGACGTTCTGCTTAACATAGCGAGACGGCAGGTGTGAGCTCCCGGAAGGAACGCTGAGCAGAGTGTTTGTCTCAGTGCAGGTAGGGCCCTTGTCCTCACTGAGTCCAAGTTGCCCAGCACATGAAACCAGCTCGGACTGTCTCCGTGATCTGGGGCAAGCTGCGGCAACCTAGGGTACCAAGAAGAGAGAGAGCAGTGTGCCGCCTGGGCTCTGCATGCCAAGACGTGTGTTGAAGGCCTACACGGCTGCTTGTTGCTCAGCAGGCAGAGAGGAGAAGTGGAGGGGTTCCGTTTCCTTTCAAGGGAAACGGTGCGGAGGCCAGAGTGCTTGGAGTCCTAAAAGCTATCCTCTCGTTCCACTGAAGCACAACAACGATGGAGAGCTCATGGAAAGCGAGGCACGCAGAGCTTGCCCGGTGGAAACTTAGACACTACCCTGAGGCTCAAGGTGGCCTTGCACTTTCCGAGGCGGATCGAGGTCTGCCGGATTATCTCTCCTCCAGCGTGGCAGGAACCCGGTTTCTCGGGGGAAAGTGCTCGTTTCCTACGCAAGCGTACCTGCGGAGGCTAGAAGCAGGGCAAATTCAGGGTATGGCAGGCAGGCCCTGGGACACTAGAATCCAACCTTCCAAAGGGAAAAGGCTGCTTTTGTCAGCAGAGCCACCTACCCTTGTCAGCAGCCAGCATAAGTTACTGCAGTATGGGAGCTGCGAAGGGAGAGAAATGGGACACACTGGGAACCTGAGAAGCTCTCCTCGACACTTGCAAGCAGCCTGTTTCTCTGGGGGAACATACTCGTCTCCTCCTCGGGTGTGCCTGCAGTGAGTAGAAGCTGGGCCTTCCTAGGGTTTCACAAACAGCTCCGAGTCTACAAGAATCTAGATATCCAAAGGGGAAAAGACTGCTTTTCGAAGCAGATCCACCTATCCTAGTTCACAGCAAACATGAGTGCCTGCGCTAGTGGAGCTGCTGAGGGAGAGCATGGCGAAACCCTGGGAACTTCCTTAAGTACCTTTACTGTGCAGGCCTCGAAGTGTGGCAAGATCCCTGACGGAAGGCTGAACTGAGCAAGGCCTGGTTGGCAGTGCCTCTTCCGGGGGCCTAGCAGTGTAAAGTGAGGAATTGTGCTTTTTGCTCAGTTTGGATCTCCCATCGACGTCCTGCTTAACCTAGCGAGCCCGGCAGGTGTGAACTCCCGGAAGGAACGCTGAGCAGAGTGTTTGTCTCACTGCAGGTAGGGCCCTTGTCCTCACTGAGTCCAAGTTGCCCAGCATATGAGACCAGCTCGGACTGTCTTCGTGAGCTGGGGCAAGCTGCGGCAACCTAGGTTTCCAAGAAGAGAGAGAGCAGTGTGCCGCCTGGGCTCTGCATGCCAAGACGTGTTTTGAAGGGCCTACACGGCTGGTTGTGCTCAGGAGGCAGAGAGGAGACGTGGAGGGCCTCGTTTACTTTTAAGGGAAACGGTGCGTTGGCCAGAGTGCTTGGAGTCCTGAAAGCTATCCTCTCGTTCCACTGGAGCACAACAACGGTGGAAACCTCATGGAAAGTGAGGCACGCAGAGCTTGCCCGGTGGAAACTTAGACACTACCCTGAGGCTCAGGGTGGCCTTGCGCTTTCCCAGGCTGAACGAGGTCTGCGGGATGATCTCTCCTCCAGCGTGGCAGGAACCCGGTTGCTCGGGGGAAAGTGCTCGTTTCCTACGCAAGCGTACCTGCGGAGGCTAGCAGCAGGGCAACTTCAGGGTTTGGCAGGCAGGCCCTGGGACACTAGAATCCAACCTTCCAAAGGGAAATGGCTGCTTTTGTCAGCAGAGCCACCTACATTTGTCAGCACGCAGCATAAGTTATTGCAGTATGGGAGCTGCGAAGGGAGAGAAATGGGACACACTGGGCACCTGAGAAGCTCTCCTCGACACTTGCAAGCAGCCTGTTTCTCTGGGAGAACATACTCGTTTCCTCCCCGGTTGTGCCTGCAGTGAGTAGAAGCTGGGCCTTCCTAGGGTTTCACAAACAGCTCCGAGTCTACAAGAATCTAGATATCCAAAGGGGAAAAGACTGCTTTTCGAAGCAGATCCACCTATCCTAGTTCACAGCAAACATGAGTCCCTACGCTAGTGGAGCTGCTGAGGGAGAGCATGGCTAAACCCTGGGAACTTCCTTAAGTACCTTTACTGTGCAGGCCTCGAAGTGTGGCAAGATCCCTGACGGAGGGCTGACCTGAGCAAGGCCTGGTTGGCAGTGCCTCTTCAGGGGCCTAGCAGTGTAAAGTGAGGAATTGTGCTTTTTGCTCAGTTTGGATCTCCCATCGACGTCCTGCTTCACCTAGCGAGCCGGCAGGTGTGAGCTCCCGGAAGGAACGCTGAGCAGAGTGTTTGTCTCACTGCAGGTAGGGCCCTTGTCCTCACTGAGTCCAAGTTGCCCAGCATATGAGACCAGCTCGGACTGTATTCTGAGCTGGGGCAAGCTGCGGCAACCTAGGTTTCCAAGAAGAGAGAGAGCAGTGTGTTGCCTGGGCTCTGCATGCCAAGACATGTTTTGATGGCCTACACGGCTGCTTGTTGCTCAGGAGGCAGAGAGGAGACGTGGAGGGCCTCGTTTTCTTTCAAGGGAAACGGTGCGGTGGCCAGAGTGCTTGGAGTCCTGAAAGCTATCCTCTCGTTCCACTGAAACACAACAACGGTGGAGACCTGATGAAAAGCGAGGCACGCAGAGCTTGCCCGGTGGAAACTTAGACACTACCCTGAGGCTCAGGGTGGCTTTGCGCTTTCCCAGGCTGAACGAGGTCTGCGGGATGATCTCTCCTCCAGCGTGGCAGGAACCCGGTTGCTCGGGGGAAAGTGCTCGTTTCCTACGCAAGCATACCTGCGGAGGCTAGAAGCAGGGCAACTTCAGGGTTTGGCAGGCAGGCCCTGGGACACTAGAATCCAACCTTCCAAAGGGAATAGGCTGCTTTTGTCAGCAGAGCCACCTACCCTTGTCAGCAGCCAGCATAAGTACCTGCAGTATGGGAGCTACGGAGGGAGAGAAATGGGACACACTGGGTACCTGAGAAGCTCCCCTCGACACCTGCAAGCAGCCTGATTCTCTGGGGGAACATACTCGTTTCCTCCCCGGTTGTGCCTGCAGTGAGTAGAAGCTGGGCCTTCCTAGGTTTTCACAAACAGCTTCGAGGCTACAAGAATGCAGATATCCAAAGGGGAAAAGACTGCTTTTCGAAGCAGGGCCACCTATCCTAGTTCACAGCAAACATGAGTCCCTGCAGTAGTGGAACTGCCGAGGGAGAGCATGGCGAAATCCTAGGAACTTCGCTAAGTATCTTTGACTGTGCAAGCGTCGAAGTGTGGCAAGATTCCTGACGGAGGGCTTGCCTGAGCGAGGCCTAGTCGTCAGTGCCTCTTCCGGGCGCCTAGCAGTGTAAAGTGAGGAATTGTGCTCTTTGCTCAGCTTGGATCTCACATCGACGTTCTGCTTAACATAGCGAGACGGCACGTGTGAGCTCCCGGAAGGAACGCTGAGCAGAGTGTTTGTCTCAGTGCAGGTAGGGCCCTTGTCCTCACTGAGTCCAAGTTGCCCAGCACATGAAACCAGCTCGGACTGTCTCCGTGATCTGGGGCAAGCTGCGGCAACCTAGGGTACCAAGAAGAGAGAGAGCAGTGTGCCGCCTGGGCTCTGCATGCCAAGACGTGTGTTGAAGGCCTACACGGCTGCTTGTTGCTCAGCAGGCAGAGAGGAGACGTGGAGGGGCTCCGTTTCCTTTCAAGGGAAACGGTGCGGAGGCCAGAGTGCTTGGAGTCCTAAAAGCTATCCTCTCGTTCCACTGAAGCACAACAACGATGGAGACCTCATGGAAAGCGAGGCACGCAGAGCTTACCCGGTGGAAACTTAGACACTACCCTGAGGCTCAGGGTGGCCTTGCGCTTTCCGAGGCGGATAAGGTCTGCCGGATGATCTCTCCTCCAGCGTGGCAGGGACCCGTTTGTCGGGGGAAAGTGCTCGTTTCCTACGCAAGCGTACCTGCGGAGGCTAGAAGCAGGGCAACTTCAGGGTTTGGCAGGCAGGCCCTGGGACACTAGAATCCAACCTTCCAAAGGGAAAAGGCTGCTTTTGTCAGCAGAGCCACCTACCCTTGTCAGCACGCAGCATAAGTTATTGCACTATGGGAGCTGCGAAGGGAGAGAAATGGGACACACTGGGCACCTGAGAAGCTCTCCTCGACACTTGCAAGCAGCCTGTTTCTCTGGGGGAACATACTCGTTTCCTCCCCGGTTGTGCCTGCAGTGAGTAGAAGCTGGGCCTTCCTAGGGTTTCACAAACAGCTCCGAGTCTACAAGAATCTAGATATCCAAAGGGGAAAAGACTGCTTCTCGAAGCAGATCCACCTATCCTAGTTCACAGCAAACATGAGTCCCTGCGCTAGTGGAGCTGCTGAGGGAGAGCATGGCGAAAGCCTGGGAACTTCCTTAAGTACCTTTACTGTGCAGGCCTCGAAGTGTGGCAAGATCCCTGACGGAGGGCTGACCTGAGCAAGGCCTGGTTGGCAGTGCCTCTTCCGGGGGCCTAGCAGTGTAAAGTGAGGAATTGTGCTTTTTGCTCAGTTTGGATCTCCCATCGACGTCCTGCTTAACCTAGCGAGCCCGGCAGGTGTGAACTCCCGGAAGGAACGCTGAGCAGAGTGTTTGTCTCACTGCAGGTAGGGCCCGTGTCCTCACTGAGTCCAAGTTGCCCAGCATATGAGACCAGCTCGGACTGTCTTCGTGAGCTGGGGCAAGCTGCGGCAACTTAGGTTTCCAAGAAGAGAGAGAGCAGTGTGCCGCCTGGGCTCTGCATGCCAAGACGTGTTTTGAAGGGCCTACACGGCTGGTTGTGCTCAGGAGGCAGAGAGGAGACGTGGAGGGCCTCGTTTACTTTTAAGGGAAACGGTGCGGTGGCCAGAGTGCTTGGAGTCCTGAAAGCTATCCTCGCGTTCCACTGAAACACAACAACTGTGGAGAACTGATGAAAAGCGAGGCACGCAGAGCTTGCCCGTTGGAGACTCAGACACTACCCTGAGGCTCAGGGTGGCCTTGCGCTTTCCCAGGCTGAACGAGGTCTGCGGGATGATCTCTCCTCCAGCGTGGCAGGAACCCGGTTGCTCGGGGGAAAATGCTCGTTTCCTACGCAAGCGTACCTGCGGAGGCTAGCAGCAGGGCAACTTCAGGGTTTGGCAGGCAGGCCCTGGGACACTAGAATCCAACCTTCCAAAGGGAAAAGGCTGCTTTTGTCAGCAGAGCCACCTACATTTGTCAGCACCCAGCATAAGTTATTGCAGTATGGGAGCTGTGAAGGGAGAGAAATGGGACACACTGGGCACCTGAGAAGCTCTCCTCGACACTTGCAAGCAGCCTGTTTCTCTGGGGGAACATACTCGTTTCCTCCCCGGTTGTGCCTGCAGTGAGTAGAAGCTGTGCCTTCCTAGGGTTTCACAAACAGCTCCGAGTCTACAAGAATCTAGATATCCAAAGGGGAAAAGACTGCTTCTCGAAGCAGATCCACCTATCCTAGTTCACAGCAAACATGAGTCCCTGCGCTAGTGGAGCTGCTGAGGGAGAGCATGGCGAAACCCTGGGAACATCCTTAAGTACCTTTACTGTGCAGGCCTCGAAGTGTGGCAAGATCCCTGACGGAGGGCTGACCTGAGCAAGGCCTGGTTGGCAGTGCCTCTTCAGGGGCCTAGCAGTGTAAAGTGAGGAATTGTGCTTTTTGCTCAGTTTGGATCTCCCATCGACGTCCTGCTTCACCTAGCGAGCCGGCAGGTGTGAGCTCCCGGAAGGAACGCTGAGCAGAGTGTTTGTCTCACTGCAGGTAGTGCCCTTGTCCTCACTGAGTCCAAGTTGCCCAGCATATGAGACCAGCTCGGACTGTATTCTGAGCTGGGGCAAGCTGCGGCAACCTAGGTTTCCAAGAAGAGAGAGAGCAGTGTGTTGCCTGGGCTCTGCATGCCAAGACATGTTTTGAGGGCCTACACGGCTGCTTGTTGCTCAGGAGGCAGAGAGGAGACGTGGAGGGCCTCGTTTTCTTTCAAGGGAAACGGTGCGGTGGCCAGAGTGCTTGGAGTCCTGAAAGCTATCCTCTCGTGCCACTGAAACACAACAACGGTGGAGACCTGATGAAAAGCGAGGAACGCAGAGCTTGCCCGGTGGAAACTCAGACACTACCCTGAGGCTCAGGGTGGCCTTGCGCTTTCCCAGGCTGAACGAGGTCTGCGGGATGATCTCTCCTCCAGCGTGGCAGGAACCCGGTTGCTCGGGGGAAAGTGCTCGTTTCCTACGCAAGCGTACCTGCGGAGGCTAGAAGCAGGGCAACTTCAGGGTTTGGCAGGCAGGCCCTGGGACACTAGAATCCAACCTTCCAAAGGGAATAGGCTGCTTTTGTCAGCAGAGCCACCTACCCTTGTCAGCAGCCAGCATAAGTACCTGCAGTATGGGAGCTACGAAGGGAGAGAAATGGGACACACTGGGTACCTGAGAAGCTCCCCTCGACACCTGCAAGCAGCCTGTTTCTCTGGGGGAACATACTCGTTTCCTCCCCGGTTGTGCCTGCAGTGAGTAGAAGCTGGGCCTTCCTAGGTTTTCACAAACAGCTTCGAGGCTACAAGAATGCAGATATCCAAAGGGGAAAAGACTGCTTTTCGAAGCAGGGCCACCTATCCTAGTTCACAGCAAACATGAGTCCCTGCAGTAGTGGAACTGCCGAGGGAGAGCATGGCGAAATCCTAGGAACTTCACTAAGTATCTTTGACTGTGCAGGCGTCGAAGTGTGGCAAGATTCCTGACAGAGGGCTTGCCTGAGCGCGGCGTAGTTGTCAGTGCCTCTTCCGGGCGCCTAGCAGTGTAAAGTGAGCAACTGTGCTCTTTGCTCAGCTTGGATCTCACATCGACGTTCTGCTTAACATAGCGAGACGGCACGTGTGAGCTCCCGGAAGGAACGCTGAGCAGAGTGTTTGTCTCAGTGCAGGTAGGGCCCTTGTCCTCACTGAGTCCAAGTTGCCCAGCACATGAAACCAGCTCGGACTGTCTCCGTGATCTGGGGCAAGCTGCGGCAACCTAGGGTACCAAGAAGAGAGAGAGCAGTGTGCCGCCTGGGCTCTGCATGCCAAGACGTGTGTTGAAGGCCTACACGGCTGCTTGTTGCTCAGCAGGCAGAGAGGAGAAGTGGAGGGGTTCCGTTTCCTTTCAAGGGAAACGGTGCGGAGGCCAGAGTGCTTGGAGTCCTAAAAGCTATCCTCTCGTTCCACTGAAGCACAACAACGATGGAGAGCTCATGGAAAGCGAGGCACGCAGAGCTTGCCCGGTGGAAAGTTAGACACTACCCTGAGGCTCAAGGTGGCCTTGCACTTTCCGAGGCGGATCGAGGTCTGCCGGATTATCTCTCCTCCAGCGTGGCAGGAACCCGGTTTCTCGGGGGAAAGTGCTCGTTTCCTACGCAAGCGTACCTGCGGAGGCTAGAAGCAGGGCAAATTCAGGGTTTGGCAGGCAGGCCCTGGGACACTAGAATCCAACCTTCCAAAGGGAAAAGGCTGCTTTTGTCAGCAGAGCCACCTACCCTTGTCAGCAGCCAGCATAAGTTACTGCACTATGGGAGCTGCGAAGGGAGAGAAATGGGACACACTGGGAACCTGAGAAGCTCTCCTCGACACTTGCAAGCAGCCTGTTTCTCTGGGGGAACATACTCGTCTCCTCCTCGGGTGTGCCTGCAGTGAGTAGAAGCTGGGCCTTCCTAGGGTTTCACAAACAGCTCCGAGTCTACAAGAATCTAGATATCCAAAGGGGAAAAGACTGCTTTTCGAAGCAGATCCACCTATCCTAGTTCACAGCAAACATGAGTGCCTGCGCTAGTGGAGCTGCTGAGGGAGAGCATGGCGAAACCCTGGGAACTTCCTTAAGTACCTTTACTGTGCAGGCCTCGAAGTGTGGCAAGATCCCTGACGGAAGGCTGAACTGAGCAAGGCCTGGTTGGCAGTGCCTCTTCCGGGGGCCTAGCAGTGTAAAGTGAGGAATTGTGCTTTTTGCTCAGTTTGGATCTCCCATCGACGTCCTGCTTAACCTAGCGAGCCCGGCAGGTGTGAACTCCCGGAAGGAACGCTGAGCAGAGTGTTTGTCTCACTGCAGGTAGGGCCCTTGTCCTCACTGAGTCCAAGTTGCCCAGCATATGAGACCAGCTCGGACTGTCTTCGTGAGCTGGGGCAAGCTGCGGCAACCTAGGTTTCCAAGAAGAGAGAGAGCAGTGTGCCGCCTGGGCTCTGCATGCCAAGACGTGTTTTGAAGGGCCTACACGGCTGGTTGTGCTCAGGAGGCAGAGAGGAGACGTGGAGGGCCTCGTTTACTTTTAAGGGAAACGGTGCGTTGGCCAGAGTGCTTGGAGTCCTGAAAGCTATCCTCTCGTTCCACTGGAGCACAACAACGGTGGAAACCTCATGGAAAGCGAGGCACGCAGAGCTTGCCCGGTGGAAACTTAGACACTACCCTGAGGCTCAGGGTGGCCTTGTGCTTTCCCAGGCTGAACGGGGTCTGCGGGATGATCTCTCCTCCAGCGTGGCAGGAACCCGGTTGCTCGGGGGAAAGTGCTCGTTTCCTACGCAAGCGTACCTGCGGAGGCTAGAAGCAGGGCAACTTCAGGGTTTGGCAGGCAGGCCCTGGGACACTAGAATCCAACCTTCCAAAGGGACTAGGCTGCTTTTGTCAGCAGAGCCACCTACCCTTGTCAGCAGCCAGCATAAGTACCTGCAGTATGGGAGCTACGAAGGGAGAGAAATGGGACACACTGGGTACCTGAGAAGCTCCCCTCGACACCTGCAAGCAGCCTGATTCTCTGGGGGAACATACTCGTTTCCTCCCCGGGCGTGCCTGCAGTGAGTAGAAGCTGGGCCTTCCTAGGTTTTCACAAACAGCTTCGAGGCTACAAGAATGCAGATATCCAAAGGGGAAAAGACTGCTTTTCGAAGCAGGGCCACCTATCCTAGTTCACAGCAAACATGAGTCCCTGCAGTAGTGGAACTGCCGAGGGAGAGCATGGCGAAATCCTAGGAACTTCGCTAAGTATCTTTGACTGTGCAAGCGTCGAAGTGTGGCAAGATTCCTGACGGAGGGCTTGCCTGAGCGAGGCCTAGTCGTCAGTGCCTCTTCCGGGCGCCTAGCAGTGTAAAGTGAGGAATTGTGCTCTTTGCTCAGCTTGGATCTCACATCGACGTTCTGCTTAACATAGCGAGACGGCACGTGTGAGCTCCCGGAAGGAACGCTGAGCAGAGTGTTTGTCTCAGTGCAGGTAGGGCCCTTGTCCTCACTGAGTCCAAGTTGCCCAGCACATGAAACCAGCTCGGACTGTCTCCGTGATCTGGGGCAAGCTGCGGCAACCTAGGGTACCAAGAAGAGAGAGAGCAGTGTGCCGCCTGGGCTCTGCATGCCAAGACGTGTGTTGAAGGCCTACACGGCTGCTTGTTGCTCAGCAGGCAGAGAGGAGACGTGGAGGGGCTCCGTTTCCTTTCAAGGGAAACGGTGCGGAGGCCAGAGTGCTTGGAGTCCTAAAAGCTATCCTCTCGTTCCACTGAAGCACAACAACGATGGAGACCTCATGGAAAGCGAGGCACGCAGAGCTTACCCGGTGGAAACTTAGACACTACCCTGAGGCTCAGGGTGGCCTTGCGCTTTCCGAGGCGGATAAGGTCTGCCGGATGATCTCTCCTCCAGCGTGGCAGGGACCCGTTTGTCGGGGGAAAGTGCTCGTTTCCTACGCAAGCGTACCTGCGGAGGCTAGAAGCAGGGCAACTTCAGGGTTTGGCAGGCAGGCCCTGGGACACTAGAATCCAACCTTCCAAAGGGAAAAGGCTGCTTTTGTCAGCAGAGCCACCTACCCTTGTCAGCACGCAGCATAAGTTATTGCACTATGGGAGCTGCGAAGGGAGAGAAATGGGACACACTGGGCACCTGAGAAGCTCTCCTCGACACTTGCAAGCAGCCTGTTTCTCTGGGGGAACATACTCGTTTCCTCCCCGGTTGTGCCTGCAGTGAGTAGAAGCTGGGCCTTCCTAGGGTTTCACAAACAGCTCCGAGTCTACAAGAATCTAGATATCCAAAGGGGAAAAGACTGCTTCTCGAAGCAGATCCACCTATCCTAGTTCACAGCAAACATGAGTCCCTGCGCTAGTGGAGCTGCTGAGGGAGAGCATGGCGAAAGCCTGGGAACTTCCTTAAGTACCTTTACTGTGCAGGCCTCGAAGTGTGGCAAGATCCCTGACGGAGGGCTGACCTGAGCAAGGCCTGGTTGGCAGTGCCTCTTCCGGGGGCCTAGCAGTGTAAAGTGAGGAATTGTGCTTTTTGCTCAGTTTGGATCTCCCATCGACGTCCTGCTTAACCTAGCGAGCCCGGCAGGTGTGAACTCCCGGAAGGAACGCTGAGCAGAGTGTTTGTCTCACTGCAGGTAGGGCCCGTGTCCTCACTGAGTCCAAGTTGCCCAGCATATGAGACCAGCTCGGACTGTCTTCGTGAGCTGGGGCAAGCTGCGGCAACCTAGGTTTCCAAGAAGAGAGAGAGCAGTGTGCCGCCTGGGCTCTGCATGCCAAGACGTGTTTTGAAGGGCCTACACGGCTGGTTGTGCTCAGGAGGCAGAGAGGAGACGTGGAGGGCCTCGTTTACTTTTAAGGGAAACGGTGCGGTGGCCAGAGTGCTTGGAGTCCTGAAAGCTATCCTCGCGTTCCACTGAAACACAACAACGGTGGAGAACTGATGAAAAGCGAGGCACGCAGAGCTTGCCCGTTGGAGACTCAGACACTACCCTGAGGCTCAGGGTGGCCTTGCGCTTTCCCAGGCTGAACGAGGTCTGCGGGATGATCTCTCCTCCAGCGTGGCAGGAACCCGGTTGCTCGGGGGAAAATGCTCGTTTCCTACGCAAGCGTACCTGCGGAGGCTAGCAGCAGGGCAACTTCAGGGTTTGGCAGGCAGGCCCTGGGACACTAGAATCCAACCTTCCAAAGGGAAAAGGCTGCTTTTGTCAGCAGAGCCACCTACATTTGTCAGCACCCAGCATAAGTTATTGCAGTATGGGAGCTGTGAAGGGAGAGAAATGGGACACACTGGGCACCTGAGAAGCTCTCCTCGACACTTGCAAGCAGCCTGTTTCTCTGGGGGAACATACTCGTTTCCTCCCCGGTTGTGCCTGCAGTGAGTAGAAGCTGTGCCTTCCTAGGGTTTCACAAACAGCTCCGAGTCTACAAGAATCTAGATATCCAAAGGGGAAAAGACTGCTTCTCGAAGCAGATCCACCTATCCTAGTTCACAGCAAACATGAGTCCCTGCGCTAGTGGAGCTGCTGAGGGAGAGCATGGCGAAACCCTGGGAACATCCTTAAGTACCTTTACTGTGCAGGCCTCGAAGTGTGGCAAGATCCCTGACGGAGGGCTGACCTGAGCAAGGCCTGGTTGGCAGTGCCTCTTCAGGGGCCTAGCAGTGTAAAGTGAGGAATTGTGCTTTTTGCTCAGTTTGGATCTCCCATCGACGTCCTGCTTCACCTAGCGAGCCGGCAGGTGTGAGCTCCCGGAAGGAACGCTGAGCAGAGTGTTTGTCTCACTGCAGGTAGGGCCCTTGTCCTCACTGAGTCCAAGTTGCCCAGCATATGAGACCAGCTCGGACTGTATTCTGAGCTGGGGCAAGCTGCGGCAACCTAGGTTTCCAAGAAGAGAGAGAGCAGTGTGTTGCCTGGGCTCTGCATGCCAAGACATGTTTTGAGGGCCTACACGGCTGCTTGTTGCTCAGGAGGCAGAGAGGAGACGTGGAGGGCCTCGTTTTCTTTCAAGGGAAACGGTGCGGTGGCCAGAGTGCTTGGAGTCCTGAAAGCTATCCTCTCGTGCCACTGAAACACAACAACGGTGGAGACCTGATGAAAAGCGAGGAACGCAGAGCTTGCCCGGTGGAAACTCAGACACTACCCTGAGGCTCAGGGTGGCCTTGCGCTTTCCCAGGCTGAACGAGGTCTGCGGGATGATCTCTCCTCCAGCGTGGCAGGAACCCGGTTGCTCGGGGGAAAATGCTCGTTTCCTACGCAAGCGTACCTGCGGAGGCTAGAAGCAGGGCAACTTCAGGGTTTGGCAGGCAGGCCCTGGGACACTAGAATCCAACCTTCCAAAGGGAATAGGCTGCTTTTGTCAGCAGAGCCACCTACCCTTGTCAGCAGCCAGCATAAGTACCTGCAGTATGGGAGCTACGAAGGGAGAGAAATGGGACACACTGGGTACCTGAGAAGCTCCCCTCGACACCTGCAAGCAGCCTGTTTCTCTGGGGGAACATACTCGTTTCCTCCCCGGTTGTGCCTGCAGTGAGTAGAAGCTGGGCCTTCCTAGGTTTTCACAAACAGCTTCGAGGCTACAAGAATGCAGATATCCAAAGGGGAAAAGACTGCTTTTCGAAGCAGGGCCACCTATCCTAGTTCACAGCAAACATGAGTCCCTGCAGTAGTGGAACTGCCGAGGGAGAGCATGGCGAAATCCTAGGAACTTCACTAAGTATCTTTGACTGTGCAGGCGTCGAAGTGTGGCAAGATTCCTGACAGAGGGCTTGCCTGAGCGCGGCGTAGTTGTCAGTGCCTCTTCCGGGCGCCTAGCAGTGTAAAGTGAGCAACTGTGCTCTTTGCTCAGCTTGGATCTCACATCGACGTTCTGCTTAACATAGCGAGACGGCAGGTGTGAGCTCCCGGAAGGAACGCTGAGCAGAGTGTTTGTCTCAGTGCAGGTAGGGCCCTTGTCCTCACTGAGTCCAAGTTGCCCAGCACATGAAACCAGCTCGGACTGTCTCCGTGATCTGGGGCAAGCTGCGGCAACCTAGGGTACCAAGAAGAGAGAGAGCAGTGTGCCGCCTGGGCTCTGCATGCCAAGACGTGTGTTGAAGGCCTACACGGCTGCTTGTTGCTCAGCAGGCAGAGAGGAGAAGTGGAGGGGTTCCGTTTCCTTTCAAGGGAAACGGTGCGGAGGCCAGAGTGCTTGGAGTCCTAAAAGCTATCCTCTCGTTCCACTGAAGCACAACAACGATGGAGAGCTCATGGAAAGCGAGGCACGCAGAGCTTGCCCGGTGGAAACTTAGACACTACCCTGAGGCTCAAGGTGGCCTTGCACTTTCCGAGGCGGATCGAGGTCTGCCGGATTATCTCTCCTCCAGCGTGGCAGGAACCCGGTTTCTCGGGGGAAAGTGCTCGTTTCCTACGCAAGCGTACCTGCGGAGGCTAGAAGCAGGGCAAATTCAGGGTATGGCAGGCAGGCCCTGGGACACTAGAATCCAACCTTCCAAAGGGAAAAGGCTGCTTTTGTCAGCAGAGCCACCTACCCTTGTCAGCAGCCAGCATAAGTTACTGCAGTATGGGAGCTGCGAAGGGAGAGAAATGGGACACACTGGGAACCTGAGAAGCTCTCCTCGACACTTGCAAGCAGCCTGTTTCTCTGGGGGAACATACTCGTCTCCTCCTCGGGTGTGCCTGCAGTGAGTAGAAGCTGGGCCTTCCTAGGGTTTCACAAACAGCTCCGAGTCTACAAGAATCTAGATATCCAAAGGGGAAAAGACTGCTTTTCGAAGCAGATCCACCTATCCTAGTTCACAGCAAACATGAGTGCCTGCGCTAGTGGAGCTGCTGAGGGAGAGCATGGCGAAACCCTGGGAACTTCCTTAAGTACCTTTACTGTGCAGGCCTCGAAGTGTGGCAAGATCCCTGACGGAAGGCTGAACTGAGCAAGGCCTGGTTGGCAGTGCCTCTTCCGGGGGCCTAGCAGTGTAAAGTGAGGAATTGTGCTTTTTGCTCAGTTTGGATCTCCCATCGACGTCCTGCTTAACCTAGCGAGCCCGGCAGGTGTGAACTCCCGGAAGGAACGCTGAGCAGAGTGTTTGTCTCACTGCAGGTAGGGCCCTTGTCCTCACTGAGTCCAAGTTGCCCAGCATATGAGACCAGCTCGGACTGTCTTCGTGAGCTGGGGCAAGCTGCGGCAACCTAGGTTTCCAAGAAGAGAGAGAGCAGTGTGCCGCCTGGGCTCTGCATGCCAAGACGTGTTTTGAAGGGCCTACACGGCTGGTTGTGCTCAGGAGGCAGAGAGGAGACGTGGAGGGCCTCGTTTACTTTTAAGGGAAACGGTGCGTTGGCCAGAGTGCTTGGAGTCCTGAAAGCTATCCTCTCGTTCCACTGGAGCACAACAACGGTGGAAACCTCATGGAAAGTGAGGCACGCAGAGCTTGCCCGGTGGAAACTTAGACACTACCCTGAGGCTCAGGGTGGCCTTGCGCTTTCCCAGGCTGAACGAGGTCTGCGGGATGATCTCTCCTCCAGCGTGGCAGGAACCCGGTTGCTCGGGGGAAAGTGCTC